>NC_062520.1:20706426-21006426 GCF_022655615.1 Tachysurus fulvidraco | reverse complement strand
ATTGACTATCGCGAACAACTGTGCGTATTATATAATATAATAAGCCGAGTCTACGAGTCTCCTGCACAAGTACATACACTGCGTGTTCTCCACTGATGTGGCGGAAACGCCATTGTAACGTTGTTGCTAATTCTTTACCCCGCGTTTCTCTGGCCCTTCTTCCTCGTCGTGTTGTGTTCTAGTTTATTCTATTTTCGGAACACCAGCTTATATCTAGGTCAGAGAAATAGTGCAGAAACGGCAGTCGGTTGGTGGTTTTAAGTTCCTTAGATGAGTCGATGGCAATCTCGGTCTCTTTTCAGGAGCAGTTCATGGAGAACTCAATTCACTGAGAAGAAGCAAACGAGTCTATCACCTTATCCATGTTGCTATTCTTACATACAGAATGCTATTTCAAAAGGTTCAATCATTTTAGCTTTCACCACCGTGCTGCACGACTGAGTCACTCTGCCAAAAATGATGTCTAATATATCACTGATATAAACAGATAAATTTCTGTCAAAGTATGTGTTCTGAGAAACTATTTCAAGGTCCGAAAACCTCGCTTTTTATGGTACTGCTACTGAGGTAATATCTCAAATGTAGTATCTCGTCAAAAACTGGTTGCACTTGACAAGAGAAGGACATGAGTGTAGCATTCATGCAAATGAGAACTACTGAAATAGACCTGAAGAGAGAAAGTGTGAAAGTGAGATAAAGAGGACAAGATCGGAGGAGAGGGAATCACTTGTTAAGTGAAAGCTTCAGAATACAAGAGTTCAAAATAGAAGAGAGAATTACTTGTGAGGAAAAAGGGAGGGGAAAGAAACATGGTGGAGTAAAATTACTTGAAGTATGCCTGAGGTCATTTATATACTTGACAAAAAAACCTTAGCAAAGATGTCAGCGTTACTACTGTTAAAGCAATTCTTTTTATCTGAAGAAATCTAATCTGGCTGCAGGGTTTTTTTTTTTTTTTTAGTCAAATAGGAGCCTCGTTCGACTTGTTAAATCAGTGGATTTTGGTCTTGAAATTAATATTAGTTATGATTTTGATTTGTCTAAAATAAAAATGTGCATTTTTTCCAAATAAAATTCTTAACCCCTGTAAAAAGTTGAGGGTTTTTTCGAAGAGTCAGTTCATCATTATTAGGTTTCAGTTTGCAGTGTAAAAAGACATGAACTGTTTTTGCTATTATGGAAAGTAATAAAATGGATAAAGAGGGAGGGGAGGTAGTAGGACTCAGATGGGTTAGAAAGTCTGTGGCAAAACCTTCATAGAAAGGTG
This sequence comes from Tachysurus fulvidraco, assembly GCF_022655615.1. Classification (NCBI taxonomy): domain Eukaryota; kingdom Metazoa; phylum Chordata; class Actinopteri; order Siluriformes; family Bagridae; genus Tachysurus; species Tachysurus fulvidraco. The sequence goes on along the minus strand of NC_062520.1, from coordinate 21,005,159 downwards.
GTAGACAAATGATGAATGATTGTGGTAAACTTTAAAAACGTTTTAATCTAGAGTGTGAAAAAAGACTTTAAAATACCCCTTTTTACTTTGTTCTTGTACTGGGCTTCTAATAGCTCTAGTGTACAGTATGTATGTACACAAACCAGCTCACTCTTCTCTGTGCTGTCTCTGCTTTCCTCAGGCCATTTTTCTTTTTATCATTCCTTCGGGATTATTTTTCTGGCAGCAAATTCTAAATGGAGTATACACTGATATACTCTGTAAATCAAACACCTTTGAATGTTTTCTGCATTGAATTGATATAATGCTTTACTTTTGCCATGGGGAGGTCCATGACACTTCAGCTATTAATCAGGTGTTGTTTTATTTATTTAAATCCATGCGGTATTGATGTTATTCACTGACTATACCTCAAAGTGATTTGAAACGTACAGTGTCAAGTTTGTCGTTCAACACCTCTAACGCAGCTTTAGATTGCATGTCCTGGGTTGTATTAATGCGTTCTTTCCCTCAGGCAATAGGCTGAGCTGTGGATTTTATGATTCCCCTGTGGAAGTTAATGCACTGAGGTCATCATTCAAGATTGTTCTTAGAAATTAGCTCACACAGTGCAGTAAAGCACCTGCCTTTTGGAGAGCTCACAAAATAGTTTCAACTGACTTTTCTAGGAAATAGATTTTAGCAGTAGCCCGTTAACAGGAATGTTGGTTTATTAGATTTAATATGCAATGCTAATCATCTACTATTATGGCCATAGTAAAAAATTAATAATACTGATTTCTTTACTTCTCTATTTTTATAGGCCAAGAATATAATGAGAGAAGACAGCAACGATTCTGAGATTTTACAATTTATTTTCATACGTGGATCTGTCATCATTTAAATTTAATAGCTCTGCATTCCCCTGCCAATTTGTATCTATACTGAACTTCCAAATGGATAAAAAAAGGAAAAATGATTTACCTACACCAGTACCAGAGAGAGTAAGAGAGTTTGAGGGGACAGAGGGTACAGAAGGTAGAAAAAAAATGAGAAAGACCAACACAGAAGAACTGGATTTCTTCTCTGATGGAACTGATGGCAAAGATAAACAACTGCAGGATTTAGCAGTTAAAGAGGTTGATCATTCAGAAGGTAATATGAAAGGGAAGATCAGACCTGGTGCAAAACGAACCAAGAAACCCCCAAAGAGCCTTGAAAACTTCATATGTCGACCTTCGGTTCGAGTGTTTCAGAGGCCTGAACCTGTGGGGCAAAGTGTCTGCAAACGAAGAGATGGTATAAGTGCTAAAACTAAACGCCTCAGTCAATTATGTCATCCTGTCCAGAAGAAATGTAACACTGACTCATTGGAAACAAAAGACAATTCAGCTATGACAAATACTGATTCATCAGCACTTTCTCTGTCCTCTCTCATACCTTCAAGTATCATATCTCCTGCTTCAGACTCCTCTACTACAAGGGCAGCCAAAAAGGTAGGAGCCAGTAATTTTATGCTGGACATTATGCTTGTTTTATTAAGGTCTGAAATAATCTACTAAAGGTCAGAATAAAAACAATATGCCCTTCAGAGTGCAGCAGGAAATATTATGCACTGAACATCAGCATAAAAAATGACATGAAATGTTTTCTCATGAGCATAACATCTGCATGAAAAGTATGATATTGATAGTTATTTGAAAATGTGAATTCATTCCCAATAATCAATGCTACAGAGGTGTTATAACATTTGACTAACAGTTAATCTATTTTTGCCTCACCTACTTTCTCAGCCTGTTGTAACTTGACACTGTCATTTTTTCACTGTCTGTGAACTCTCTTTCTCTCCCCACCTTCCATTTCACATTTTGTCATTTTGTTTATCGGTGTTTGATTAGTTAATACTCTCAATCTTGATGTCTCTTTATCTTTTCATTTTAATTGCTTTATAGTTTTTCTCCATCGTATACATTTCTCCTGTCCTATGTCCATGTGTATTTTTTTTTGTTCTCTATCTATATATTTTACTGAACAAGTAGTCATTTGAGGGATTTATAAAGAAAACAAGAAAAAAATAAAAGAATGGAAACTTGGATTTGAGATATACACTAGAGTATTTATAGTGATCCTGTACTTATCATGCATCATCTATCTTGACAGGTTCTCCCAAAACAAACTAAGAAGACAGATTTAAAGTCAGATATAACACTACAGGAAACCCCACAGTCATCCAACAAACTGTCAATTTCTCACAAGATAACGCTTAATTCTAACATAAAGCAGACATACTCCTCTAAAAATCCTCCTGATTCAAATTCCACCTATCAAAGGGAGTCCAGCCCACATGAGTGCATTAATGTTCTAGATGAGGACATGAAACAGAAAGGTCAAGCCAGTCCAAACTCCAGTTATGGAAATCCAAGTGAAACCAGTTTACATGCTGTGCCATCCAAGTTAACATCCTGTTTTCAAAAAAATGCCTCAAAATACAATGAAAGTCATTCAGAAACACCTTCAAGTTTGCATTTGAATGCAAAAAAGGGTGAGGGCTGTGTGGATGATCACAACCATGCTGATGTCAGAATAATAACTAACGATAAAAGTAAGCACCAAAATGGCTCCAGTCCTTGTACAAATGACCTGTTAGAACACCCCAACTCTTTCCAAGTAACTGATTCCCCATCCACCAGTAAGTGCACAGACACCACATCAGATCTGTCAGAGAATAGCAGAGGAAGTAAAGGACAGAATGAAAATAAAGACCTAAACTGCACTCCAGAAATAACCATAAAATCCCCCAAAAATCCTGTTCCTGTGCACAAAAATTATGGCAACACAAACGGATCAGCTAATGACGAGCATGGAAAGCAAGTTAAGCTTTGTACAAATCAAGACCAAATTGAAGTAGACTGTTTGTCTGACACTAACAATTCTGTCAGTTCTACATTAAATCCTCAAATATCTACTGACCCAGTAACACATCTGATGGATAACTTAACAACTATCAGCAAGCAAGAAAAAAAACTGTCAAAGAAGCGACAGGTCAGAAGCCTTCGCAGCAATAAGATTGTTAATGAGATTAATCATAGCCCTGTTGCTAGTAAGCTACTAGACAGTGGTTCACAAAATGAAACTCCATTCTGTAGTTTTTCAGAATCATTGTCCTCACCTTATTGTGAACTTCCCAAATCAAAATTTGCTCAAAACTCAAAAAATCTCAATTCAGAAATTTCATCTCTCAATAATCCACCATTTAGAAAAAGGGGTAGACCAAAATCAAACAAACCAGGGTTACAGTTTGAGACAAACATTCCTCAAGTGTCTGCTATTAATCCTCCAAGTGATGAAAATGCAGAAGACCTAGAGCAGGAACTTGATATAGTGCAGACAAGGCCTATGGAAAGAAAACGTGGGCGCCCAAAACAGTCGTTTTCTATCCAAGCACAGGAAACTCAGTCAAAATTAAGCTCTAAGAAACAGTGCTCTGGAGACCTTCATACAACTTCCAAAGACAAAGCAAGAAACATTCAAAAGTGCAAGAAAAGCAAGAGAGTAATAATGAAGACAATCATTGGAAAGATCAATAAGATGAAAGTGAAAAGGAAAGATCAAATGCTCACACAGATTCTGTTGGGACAGAAGCAATGCGACTCTCGAGATATTTCTCACCAAGGCACAGAAAGAGATGCCTGCAGTCCAGATTCTACCGCAACACACTCCTTATCATCCCTTGTATCTTCTTTTGGAGGCAAACTTGGTTCTCAAATTAACGTCAGCAAAAGAGGAACAATCTACATGGGAAAGAGGAGAGGCCGCAAACCAAAATGTCAGACAACCTCCAACATTTCCTTCCAGAAATCTCCACAGATGTTATCAGACAACCCACACTTTACCCCCATGTCTACTTTTGTGCCATCATTAGATTCCCAAAATATTTCTTTATCAGGCTCCCATAACACACTTAAAAATATTGCCTCATCTTCGTCGTCTGGGAGATGTTCACAGATCAGTTTTAATGCCCCTAAAATCAAAGCAACTTCCTTTAAACAACTGAGTGAAAATTCTCAGGCTCACGGTGAACTAACACTGATGTGTGATAGTGGGGAAGGAATTAATGATAACACCACATCAGACAGGAGCAAGAGAAATAACAGGTTGGATGAAGGCATGGGATTTTGTTCAGCACCAGCCACAGGCCCTGTATTCACGTCTGGTGTTCCTGGGAGTAATTCCTTTCATGGTAGACAGAGGGCTCTTTGCGCCTTACCTCCAGAACGCCTTTTTTCTGCTCATTTGCCATTAGGCTCTGGTAGACCACAAGATTCCAATCCCTCTTTAACATTCACAGACCAAGAGGCACATAAATTTAAATGCCATAGAAAGGGCCATCACTGCCTTAGTCGAGAAAAGCTTAGAAGACATAAATATAAATGCAAGAAGAAGTATATGCATCTCAAGGCCAAACACCAAGACCCAGACTTCCTTGCAGATATTGACGACCTGGTTGTCAGACTGAGCAAGATTCGTATTGTGCAGCGCATCACCCGACCAAAACTTGGTGATGATGGTAACATAATTGGAAGAAAGACTGTAAAGGGCAAATGTCAGTCCTATGATCTTCAGTGCCTACAAGAAAAAGTTCACCCCCAAGCCATGTTTCAGATTAACCTCAGTGGGTACTATTCGCCACATTCAGCCCTGTCCTGTGAACCCCTTCATTATGTCAGAATGGCAAATATGAGAAGGAAACATGGTTGTGTCTCCGAGCCAAGCGAACAGATTGTTACACATTTACCTGTGATGCACAAACTTGGTTACCCATACCCAGGTGGTGGATATATCCATCCATCCTACAAAGTACCAGTGACAACTGCCTCTCTTGGTTTTGGACTCTGTCGAGGATACCCATCCAGTACATTATATCCACTCCCTTTCCCACCATCATATCTACACCACTTCTCTAAGAACCCTATTATAAGCCCATCTAAGTTCCATAAGAAGAGGACCAAGTTCCCAAGGCAGGACTCTGCAATTTGGGGACAGAGCGCACATGGGACATATCCTAGGATGACCCCGCACTCCTCCTGTGACTGTTTCAATACAGAAAGCGGGCAAAGGCAGAGGCAGAAAGAGAAAGGCAAAGGAAGGCGTGATAAACATAGCATGACCGAAAGACAGCATGGAAATGAAGAATGGCTTAATAAACACACAAAAGCCAATGAAATTTCCGGAAACTGCTCATTTAACTCCCCTTCCCCCTCCCTTTCCCCAATTTTCTCACCAATCCAACAGAAAGACAAAACCTTTCCTTTTACACGGTTGAATACATCAAACCTGGGGCAGGGAGGAGAAGTAAGAAGGTCAGAGCATCAGCCACCATGGGGTATTGGCAGCAGAAGCCTTAACCACCCCTTTGAAACACTTGAAAACAATTCAGTTGGCCATGAGAATACCTTGAAAGGTCCAGAGACTGAGGGGAACTCAACATCAGCTCAGCAGCTACATAGGAGAACTCAATCTTTCTTAAAACAACCCACACTCATTAATGGTACACCAAGTCAGAAAAGGTTGACAAAGTCAAAAAGGAGTGAAGGACTTACTGGGGTCTCCAGTGTTCTAAGGGAACAAGCTAAGACATCTGTACAAGCATTGTCTTCTGGAGATATGAGAACTGCAGGTAAGAATGTGTACTAATATGTTTGTTATTATTATTTGATTTTATGGCTTAAATGTATATTTTTGTTTTTGTGTTTATTAGACATTGTTTATAGAATTGTGCAGTTAAATCAGAGCAGCTTGTATTATATTTGGGTGTCTTTCCGCTCATTTACCACCCACTGTTTAACTGGTGGCATAAGAAATGAGAGCACAGACTGCTTTTTTCCTGTCTGTGTACTTACTACTACAGATTCTAGTTGGCAGGCAAAGTGCTTTCAGATGTGTAAGCGCTTACGTGTTTATATAAACTACAGATATGCTACGATATGTGGTGTCCTGGCACTCGTTTTATTGTTAACTCTATGAGGACCTGCTGACTGCAGCATGCAATACTTTTGTTCTTGTCTGAATTATTTTGCGGTGATAGTGCTGTGTAAATGCATGTGAAGTGCAGGTGCTGGATTGTTGCGAATTCCTGCTTTTTGTAGCACTTCTATAAAGCAAGCTGTCTGCCCACAGCACCTTGTATTTAGTTTTGAATTTCCCCTTTGAGAAAGACCTTAATATTGGAAAAGTTTTCCCAGTACATTTTTATTTGTTGCGAATCCTATCGTACTGCTATTAGCTTTTTAATTAAGTCACTATAAGACACCAATGAAATGGAAGTTCTGTTGAGCTTTTTGTTGTTTGGTTAAACATATGGCAAGTAACAAAACTCAGCATGTGTGGAATACATTTGAAAACACAGGGTGGTGCAGTAGCATTGTGGCATCCTCTGGGTATTTGTGAGTGGAAATGCAGAGTTGCCAGGTTTTATTATACACCTCTGTTGTACATGCATGCATATATCTGTCCCCATCTAATGGACAACCATATGACTCTTGGTGTCAGTTATTTGGAGAATAGACCATTCTCACAACAGTAGTTGTACTAGTGGCAGAAAAGTGTTCCCTTTGGATATGTACACTATGGATATTATATTAGACACACCATTTTTTCATGTCTATGTTAATTTCACTTACCCTTGCACTTCATCAGTGTCACTGTCTGACCACTGGACTGCTGGATATTTGGATATACTTATTTCCACAGTGTAATGACACAGAGGTAACACTGTGGTCACTGCAATGGAGAAAATGGCCAACCACTTGACTCTGCACAGTTGTGGTCCTATTATGGATGGGATAAATGGGAGCTGTGGAATTGTGCATGAGAACTTAAAGTTTACAATGAGTAATTGCACACCTAAAAGTGATCTATGTGCTGACTTTTCTTAATAAAATGACAACTCATTATACAGACGTAGTTGAGATGTATTAGTATGCATTTGATGGGAAATATAGGTGTGAGAAAAGTGAGAAAGAAGGTGAAGGAATGGTGGGAGTTTTTATATAGCCTGTCCTTCAAGAGCGAGTTACTGTAGGTGACTCAATTTTATTTTATGGAATACTCAGGACAAGCACCACCATGGCTTTCTGAAAGCCATTCAATAAAAAAAAGATCCTTATTGAGTTCAAAATGTAACAGTATAGATTCATTTAAATACATTTCCCCTGTATGAATATATGAATGTTTTTATTCTCAAAACACTGGTTTCAGAATTAATATTTTATGAAGCCTTCCCTGGAGGGAATAATGCAACTTAGACTCTGCCACTACTGTCTTAAAAGCATGAAGATTTATAGGTAGATTTGCGATGTAGCACATTTTCTCCTTCATATGCTTACTGTAGGTTTGTGCACAGGATTGATTTGTTAATTTTTTTTTACAAAGGTTTCTCTGTTGAATTTGATGTGTTTGGATCCATTGTTTTGTTGAAAGATTCAACTATGTCCAAGACAACCATGGCAGAGGTAGAAAGGATTGCTCATGTGTCCTGCTCGAGAAGTTTACAGTTGTTTCAGAAATACATGATCCAGTTTTGTAGCTCAATTGCATGATTGCATAAGAGCATAAATTTGCATGCAGTATCTCAAGAAAATGTGCTGGAAATATGTACTTTAGGTAAATACTCATGCTTGATTTATTACATTAATGCTGCTTAATGACTGTAATGATGAACAATACTGTATTTGAAAATCACAAGCGTTGATAGACTGTATCTACCATGTTGTTCTCTGTCTTAACAAATTCAATGTCTGTGATTTGTGATTGCAGATAGTTTGGGCTAAGAGACTTGGATGTGGTCTTTGCCTAGGGGCAAATTACATGCAAATAGAGGGCACTTATGAGCACTTTTATAAGCCTAAAATGAGAACTGGGACACTCTAGAGTCTTGTGGAATTAGCAGCATTCAACCAAGGACTGCATATGCACTAGATGGGGAAGGGTCAAAGGGATTTTATGAGTACATACTCTAGGGAAACAGGAAAATACCTCATATATTTCCCTAAAATCTGCCCCATTAATTCTAAATTTGACTGTTTTTATTTAATTTAGATCTGTTGGCAGTATACTTGGTTTGGTTTTGTTAGTGATCTTGTGTTACTCTGGGATGGTACTGTGAGTTCATTTCATGTAGAAAGAGCTTTTAATGAACATAACTGATAATTTGATCAAATGTTAAAACACAAGTATTGAGTTACATATCAGCTACATGGAATGCATTTTATTGGACAGGAATGTGCTTAAGGTTATTTGCAGTCAGTTCTATTCATGCACACAACCATTCTCACATTCATACTTAGGCCGACAGAGATGTAACAAGTCCCTCTGAAGCACTGGGAGCTGTGCTATACAATTCATCATTATGAATTATGTGCTTATGCTGTTATCTGCCTGCCAAGGAATGTCCATTTAGACTCCTGCTATAGAGCTCCTGTCTGCCAGTGGCCAATATACACCATTCTGTTTGACTTGGAAAGGTAGAAAGAGAAAAGTACAGGCATTCAGCAGTGGTAAGGAAATGTGGTTATGTGGGTGGGGGGAAATCTCCAAGTGAACTTTTACAAATGGCTGAGAGGGAAGAGCGAAGGAAGAGAGAGCTGTTTTTGTGAAAGCCAAAGAGTATATTTGGCGAGGATACATCTTCTAACTAGCTTCATATGTGCCTCCTGAGCACTTCCCCACCCTGACATCTTTGGTCAGACCTCTTTCTCTTTATCTCGTCCCTTGTTCCTTGACTTTTGTTCTCCTGCAGCAAACTTGTTTGTTCAGTCTAAAAATATAACTTGGCCTTTGATGTATTTACGCTTACATGTTGATGGGACAGAGGTAGATTTAAAGTGATCTTGGTCTGGCTCTTATCCAGCCTAGGAATAGCTCATCCATAGATGTACAAAAAAAAACCCACAAGTCATATTACAGAACCATACCCAGGTTGTTTTCCTTCACATTCTCACGTTATCTGTCTGTCTGCCTTTATTTTTTTCCTTTCAGAAGTTTGCCTTTTTGTCTTCTTGGAATGCTCTTAAACAGAACTGAAATATAACATTACTCCCCACTATATTCCCTGATGTGTAATGGTTTTGTGCTGTAAAAAGAGGTATTTGATGGTGTGTTTCAGAGTAGACTCCATCGTGATTTCAAAATCCTCGTCCTGGACAAACAGGGCTTGCTGTGGAATGCTCTTGAGTACAGCTCTGTGAAATTGATTATAGTTGTATCTGTTCTGTAGCATAACAGCTAACTCTAGTGCATTAAATGCTGGTTTGCATGTTAAAAGCATAACTCAGGTTACTATTCAAAATGGACATTGTTGGTGATTAGCATTAAAACCTCTTTATTTTTTTAATTAGAATTTTTCAGCACCAAGTTCACTTTGTCAATGTTCTATGTATAAACATGCAGCTTGGTTTAATGGTTCAATTTTTTGTCCAAAGTCTAGGACAACTACCCAAAACAAAACAGACTTGTCAGAATAAGTTCACTATATTAAACCACAAGCTTATGGTTCTAAAAAGTATAGTATGTCAATCAGAGCTCAGTGACCTAAGAACTGAACTCTATGTATAATATAAATCTGTGTTAAATTTGGTAATATAATCTGCATTTATGAAAGCACGTATAAATAAGCATGTAAAAGCATCATGTGTTTGAACTGATTTTAGATCAAGAGCTCAAGAATCTTTATTGCCAGGCAACCATTTTGGTGGAATTTGGTTTCAGTCCAGCTCTAAGTGTGCAAGTCAAGGATTATCTGATAAACATTACAGCACAAAATAGACATCATTTTAAAAAATAACCAATAAAAAGGATGAAAAATTACAGTAGGACTGTGACCATTAAAGACATCAAACCCATTATAGTTTTATATTATTGTGTCAAGCTTAAGAGAGATGTGGTGGTGTAACATAGTCATAATTGGAAAGCGTAAACAGGGCAGTTTAGATTTCTAGTAGCTGTGGGAAAGACATATTTTATAAAGGGGTATGTTTTGGAAATTAGGAGACCTAAGGGTGAAATATGATATATGCTGTGTGGGAGTTTTTGCAGCTGTTTTTGTGATGCACTTGATATACACTGAATGAATAAAAGTCGGAAGGTGAGAGTAGATGGTGGACAGAAAGGTGGCATAGTTGATATTTAGAGATGAGCACTGAATTTAACAGAGCTATTTTTTTCTACCCAATTTACAGGTATCAACCAGGCTGGTGGTTTCCCTAAAAAGCACCAGTGCAGTGATCCTTCATTATCCAGAGAACCAGAAAAGATGCCAAGGGGCCCAACAGGGTTTAAAACCAAAAGGAGGCCTTTGATTAAGAATAAATCTAACTATGCTAGACAAACCTCATCTTTTTTAAGGGATGAGCAGTCACACCCAGAAGACAGAAACACTCCTTCAACTTCAAGTGCTAAAGTACAACATTTCAAGGCATCAAAACATCATAATTCTGAGGGACTTGAGTTTACAGATGGCAATGGAGTAAAGAGAAGAGGACCAGGACGACCAAGGAAAACTCCTAAACCCTCTTCTCCATCTTCTCCATCTTCGCTTTCTTGTCCTGAGCTAGCCTCATCTTTGTCTATAGAAAAGGCAGGAGAAGACGACAAAGATAACAGTGACACAGTGTTGGAAATTATTGAGCTTGTCATTCAGGGAGAGCAGAGAAGTGGGAAGAAAAGAAAACAAGATGAAAGTGTGGGAGATGGAGAACAGAATCAGAATGAAGAAAAAGATGAGACTGAACATTCTTCCACTCTTTGCCATATGTGCTCAGAGCCTATTGATCCATCACCCAGCCAGGTTGAAGACAGTGAACCAGAGCAGGTCACTGCATCACTACCCAATAAAAAGTATTTATGGGCAGGGCTTTATTCAGACGTTTATAAAACCGAAGAGTAAGTTCCCACACCTCAGACACATCACTACACCTCATGTACACACACCAGCCACTTTATTAGGAACACCTGTACACCTGCTCATTCATGCAATTATCCAAACAAGGCATCATGTCATCAGTGCAATGCGTAGAACCATGCGGATACTGTACAGGTCAAAATAACCATTTTTTTTATTAGGCTGGATATAAGTCAACTTTATACAACCTTAATTGTTCATTTTCAGTGAGTTCACTTTAGCCTCACCTTCCTATTCATGGCTGACACAAGTGGTAACCAATGTGGTCTTTTGCTTTTGTAGTCCATGCACCTCAATGTTTGACATGTGGTGTGTTCTGAGATGCTGTTCCTCTCATAATTGTAGAGTGGTTCCGTTAGCTGTACCTCTGGCCTCTTTTCATCAACAAGGCAACAAGGCATTCCCTGTACTATTCCAGTACAAGGTGTGTGTTGTTGGCATTGATCTGTGAAATCTCTAGAAGCTCTCGTGAACTGATTCATTAAAAATTTTCTGAAAGTATTCAAACCAGCTTTTCTGGCACCAAAGAAACCGTGCTACTGTCAAAATCCCAGATATCACATATTTCTCTATTCTAATGTTTGATGTGAACAATAACTGAAACCTCTGACCTGCATTTGCTTGATTTTAGGCATTGCGATGGATGATTGCATAGACGTGCACAGGTGTTCATAATAAAGTGTCCATTGACAAACATATAGGATTTAACATTTTAGTCTCTCTTTGCTGTACACAGCAATTTAGCTTAAAGAATATTATTTAGTAGCCAGTATGAAATATTCTACTAGTTTGAATTATTCAGCTGGGTGTTTGTGGGGTTAAGTAACATTTCCAGTGTATCTAACTTTATCTAATTTAACAGAGAAATTTGGTTAAGTTTATAATCATTAAGATGTTTATTAGTTTTTGTGTTTATTGGTTTCTGGCTTTGTCAGCATTCCTGATCAACCTCATCAGCTAAACTTAGAGGGTCTAGAGTACAATCCAGAGGAGCATGAATATGGCCTCTTTCCTGCACCGCTGCACGTGGGTGAGTTTCAGTTTGTGCTTTCAGTTAGTGCGGTATCAGGATCATACAGAACCACAAATCATTGCCTTTGTAGAAATAGTGTACGATTAAGGGAAGAATGTCTTTCAGATAAAAATAAAATGATAGGGAAGCAGTTGAATGCCTTTGTTTTTGCCACATTTATTACATGTGTAGAACCTTAATCTGCTCCTGTATGTGTGTATCTGTGACAGGAAAGTACCTAAGAGTGAAACGCATCAACTTTCAGTTGCCCTATGACATCCACTGGCAGTATGCACGCAACAAGGTGCTTTTAATTTCTGTTTAAGAAAAGAAGAAAAAAACATTTCCAGGAAAATGACCCTACAGCGTTCATGATGTGTATGTTTTCCCCCTTCTTCAGCTATTTGAAAAACCTGTAACTCTACCACAGGCATCGCCATCAAGTAAGTGTGTGTGTGTGTGTGTGTGTGTGTGAGTGTGTGTGTGTGTGTGTGTGTGTGTGTGTGTACGATGTCTAAAATAACTCTGAGTAAATAAAAAAAAAACTCTGAGGACAAAGACGCTGTTGTTCTTGTACTTCTGACTTTAACACGACAGTTATGTTATCTGTCATTATGGCTGCCTTATTACTTCTAATGTGTGTATATATTTATTTTACCCTATGACATTTTAGAGTAGTAGGCTTTATGAATATATATATATATTTTTTGCATTAATGACTCTTTCTCTGACTACAGACAGTTCCTGTAATCCCCCAAACAGCAGCGCACCTCAATCCTGTTCTGACGATTGCTTCAACACGATGTAAGAACAAACATACACTTTCACATAAGGTCCTCCTTATCCACAGGTATTAGGAAACATCTTGTTGAAAAAAAAAAAACAAGCAGTGCTGCACACAAAAACAGGGCTGTTTTTTCATTCCTGAATGAAGGGAGCGGAGGAAGTCAGCAGGGCCTTGCTTTTCTTTTGACTGGAACAGGGCCTGCAATACATTCCCACAGAGCAACACACTGACTGTGCCAGATATTGTTGATACTTTGCTTTCATCTGTGACTACATTTAAGGAGAAATTGACTGGGTGGTAGTTTAAGTCATTGCTTTTATTGGATACACTTCTACTATTTTTTTTTACTACTACATAATCTGAAACCATGCATGATTTTTAGGCTCAGTGATGACGAGACTCAGTCCTGTGATATGGACAATCACACACATGTGTACGAGGAACACCATCAGTGCCATCATCACCTCAAACAACAGGTCACACATCACACTGTACACAGCGTACTGGTGAATGACTGTATATCCAGTGTCAGAATTGGGCAGTCTGAAGATTTTTAGTCATTGTTGTTGTTTTTTTTCATTTACAGGAGGAAACCAGTGACAATGAGAACTTCCCCACAACCTTATCTAGTGAGGAGAGGTACCGGAAAAATATGTTTATACAGATTTAGATTTATTGTCTTCATAGTACATAAAGGTTACAAATATAATGTATAGGCACAAATGGTCTTATTAAAATAAAAGCAACGAAATGAAAGAATGAGAGTAATAAATTAATAGATGCATTTGGATAATGTTTTATGTAAACAGTAAAAACTGTCTCTCACTCTTTCTCTCTCTCTCTCTCTCTCTCTCTTTCTCTCTCTCTCTCTCTCTCTCTCTCTCTCTCTCTCTCTCTCTCTCCCTCTCTCTCTCTCTCTTTCTCTGTATTGTCATTTCAGGAGTTTTGTAATGAAACATGGTGTCTTCCTGGTGAGAAATTATGAGAAGATGAAGGCGAGACAGGCGTTTCTTCTGAGAGAGGGCGCAAGAGAGCAAGAGAAAGAAAAAGATGAGGACAAAGCAAATGGTCAACAGAGTGAGGGTAGAAGCCTTGGAGAGGATCCAACCATCAAGTCAGGTCTAGGAGTGTGTGTAGTTGTTGGCGACATGTGCATGTGTGTATGTATTTGCTATTTATTTAGCTTGCATCATATTCATAATACCGTAAAGCACTTTCCAGGAAAATTATTCTCTTCAGTTTTTGTCTGTTTCAGTGTGAACGTTTTTTTTCCATTCAGAATGGAAGATTTGCATGTTCAGTCTGTTTTAGTGGTGCATATTTAGGAAATATATATTTTTTTCAAAATGTGTGTGTCGTTCTACATGTCGCAGACAGGTGCCCGATTGATCGGAGTTCGTGTGCAGAAGAAGGGGAGCATATAACATTCCAAAGCAGAAATCTCTCACACACACTTCAAGAAATCTGGGACAGGATTGTTACTTGCAAGGGTACGTTTATTAGTTAAGACTTTGGATCATTATGGTGGTAGAAAGAAAATAAAAGCAAATATGTCACTAATTTTTATTTTTGTTTTGCTTTTGCCTCTCTCTCTCTTTTCTCTACTTCTATCTGTCTCTCTGTAATCTCACCTTCTCTCTCTCTCTCTTTCCATCTCTATCTCTGTTTGACTCTGTCACTGTAATTATCTCTCATTCTCTCTGTCTCTTTGTCTCTATTTCCATCTCTGTCTGTCCCTGGCTCTCTTTGACTGTGTTCCTCTATGTCTGTCTGTATGTCTGTCACTCAGGATCATCTGGACAAACCCTTAGTGATCCTCTGCTGAACCTGTGCTCAAGGAAAAGGTAAGTTTATCTTCAAAAAAGCACTGCATTATCACATACCACTAGATGGAGCATTTTGGACCTTTTATGGCATGACAACATTTGTGTGTGTGCTTTAGGTCTGATTCTGCTCTGGTGGACCTCAGCGTGGTACAAAAGCAGCTCCAGTCAGGATGCTATGAGAGCCTGGCGGCCTTCCACTCGGACATGCTGACTGTGTTCCACTGTGCAGAGGTCAGTGTGTCCTGCGCTTTTGTCCTCCTGCATTTATCCTCTATGCAGAAATGTGCTATTTTAGTGTCCTAAGCACTCACTGACACTTTCAGGGCTGCATGTGATGTGGGTGCTCTCTCTCTCTCTCTCTCTCTCTCTCTCTCTCTCTCTCTCTCTCTCTCTCTCTCTCTCTTTCTCTCTCTCTTTTTCTCTCCCACTCAGGCTTTTGTGACAGCTTTTAGAAGAAATATATTGCAGCATTAGGACTATATATGGGATGTTATGATATTCCAGCATACTATGGAAAATGTATAGATAGCTACTGATAGATCTATCTCTCTATCTATCTATCTATCTATCTATCTATCTATCTATCTATCTATCTATCTATCTATCTATCTATCTATCTATCTATCTACCTACCTACCTACCTACCTACCTACCTACCTACCTACCTATCTTATCAGATTGTGTGTTATTAATGTCCTACTTAACTGTTTGCCTGCTTACGAGCAGCCTCTTTACATTCATACATTTATACATACAGTGTACATGGGCACTGAGGTAAATAGAGATGCCAGCCATATACAATTAATATTTTTTGTGGGATGGAACAAGCACAAACTACACCTCAGAGCCAAAATATTGGCCAGTTGACTTGCTGACTTTTTCTCAAGGGCAGAAAACTCACTGTGCTACATTAGAAGAGTATAATGACTACGGATACATAAAGTTATACCCTCTGTGGGAATTCTAATACTCATTCATTTCCTTTGCTATAGTTTGTAATATTTGAGATGTATCCTGGTGACCCATTGAGCCTTTGTACAGTTTCTGAGATAAGACTTTTCAGAAGTCCTTGCTTCATGTTTTCTGAGTCGTTTTGTTTTGTGTCTGTTGTATCAGGCATTAATATAGATTATTATATAACATATAACATACTGAATATAAAGTACATTGAGAGAACACAGATCATGTAAAACAGCATTAAATTCAATGAAAATAATAAATGACTCCATAGCAGAGTGTGAAATAAAGAATTGATGAAGCAACTTTTGCAAGGCCTAAAATCAACCCAGGTATGACCAGATTGTCACAACCCACCACATACAACCTGTATATGACAGACCCAGCACCTGAATGCTACGTTCTTGCTATATTTTGCTGGTATCAGATGCTACACTGCTCTAAACCAATCATTGTATAATGTATAGACTAACTGTCATAGCAGGGGTTTGTAAAGCATGTATGAATTCAAGAATGTAGATGGTGATCGATCTTATCTTGTATTATCAGAAATACTACGGCTCTGAATCTGCAGTCGGGCGTGATGTGAGTCAGCTGAGGGGCTTATACCACAGAGCTCACCAGGAAGCTTCAGCTCACATCAGCAACTTCCTGTAAGGGATAAGTAGCCACGCCCACACACCTACCTTCCAGGGCATATTGTGGTTGTGGTTGTGACCATGGTAACACACAGGCATGATGGGCCTTCCAGAACAGGCAGGCGATGCCCTTTAATATCAAAGACCTGTTGTGTGGTGCGCTTACACAGGCATTGAGCGTTAAACAGGTAAGAGCCACATATTTAAAGAAATCTACACGGTATAATACAGTTATTTCACCTTTTATGAGAGATACAAATTATGTCTGCTGCATGTGTAAGGGAAAATTTTGTCAAGGTTTGCATGTACTTGGGTAGGATATTTAGTGCAATATACGAAGCATGAAGCAATCTACTGTGGTGCAAACCATACAACAGTACAAAGGACACTTCATGGATCAGAGACCTTTATTCCCCTCTGTTAATAGAGGCTCACAGTAGAACCATTACTCAAGCTTTTCTTTAAGTCCTTCATACTCATCTTCATTTTCAGTAGTATGCACAGTGATGGCAGTGTGTGTGAGTATTTTATTAGCGTTTATTGGTACATTGTGTGATTGTAGCTCTCTTTTCTCTTTTATGAACAGAGCCCTGCTGGATGGGATGCTTGCTGAGAAAAAGATTAAGACTCAGAGATCCATATTTATTCAAAAAGGGTGGACATTTCACAGAGGAGAAAAAGACTGCTGAGCTTAAAAAAAGACACTTCTTCATTCCATTTTTCTTCCACTTTTATATTTTGTCAGTTGCCTTGTTCAGAATAAAATCACAAAAAAAGCATGGGGTGCATGAAGTTGTGGGAATGGGAAATGCTGTTGAACTTTGTTCAACTTTGGCCAAGGACATAAACAATCGTACTAAATCTATTTTAAAAAATTGTATATAACTGTAAGTTTATTATTTATAATGTGTTTTTCTTTTACATTTGTTTATACATCATTTGCCTTGCCAATGACTGCATAGTACCAGTGATATAATTTAATGTGAAATGTGCCTAGTAATAAGCAATAATTGGAAAGCAATAAGCTACTTTTTGTTTTTGTTTCATTGTCTCTAAACTATTTTTTAAACTCCTTTTATGCTGCCCTCTTAACTTCAAACACCAGCCTGAGAGGTGATGTTTAAGCATTTTTTTTAATAACATCCATCTCAAATGAGGTTTAATTCTTTAGTAGGCAGAAATAAAGAATGCTTTTGTAGGAGTTAGGACCCCTTTCACCCTAAGAGCCAAATACAAACATAGAAGCATACAGTCCAACAATAAGCATACAGTTTCTTATTCACTCCTAAGAAAACATTTCCCTTTTTTGTACAGTCTCAACACTACTGCCAAAGCAAAAGAATTTCTATTCCCAGCTTTGTTCGTCCATGCTAGCATTTATTGCTGGCTGGTTTCCAGTTTCCATCAGGGCTTGGCGTAGGCTTTTTTCCATGCTGTGTCAAAATCATTGCTTCTCGAAATGTGTCTTTACATTTGATATTTGCAGTGAAGCATTTACTAAAAAGAGACACGTTGCAGACCCAGAGTTCTCACCAGATGCAAATTCATTCAGGTATTTTACTTCCATTTTAGCTTTTTCCATCCCTTCTTGGTTAAAAAATTAAGTCAAACCTTTCCCATTAAAATGAAGCTTTAAAAAAATGTAGGCAACATCCATGTGACATCCATAAAATATTTGAAAATGGAATAGTAGTTGAGTTGTAAAAGAGGAGAGGAGCTTAAAGGGGAGTGAGAGAGAAATAATGAACAGCTCTTCAGTTTCCACAAGTAAATGAAGATTCTTCTCAAATGTACAAATGCTTACATAGTTTTGAAGGCTTCCAGTCATTTTTTTTTTTTTGTATGCTGTCATTTAGAAGCATGACTTAGAGTGTACCAGTGATGTAAAGCTATCCTCAAAAACTTAAAACAGTAACTATTAGGGTCCAATTCTGTGTAATAAACCAGACCAGAAGCAAGACATGACATGAAATTTGGTTCCTGTACATGTGGCCCATTGTGACTCCCAACTCAAAACTGTGTAGAGTATCTAAACAAACTAGTAACGGAAAAAACAGTGGTAACCGGTTGTTACTTGACGCTAAGAATCCACAGTTTTGTGGTAATCTTTTTGCAAAGTTAAGTACACACAGTGAATGTCATGCTAAGATCAAGTTATTTATTTGCTATGTCCCATCAGTAAATGGACATAAATATGAACATTTCGGTTTGTTATCAGCTACTGTTAGTCAAAATGCTCACACCTAGAATGGCATTGTTAAATATAATTTTCTTCTGTGGTTTGCCATGTTATTGTAAAGAAAATGTCCAGAATACACTTAACAAAGTTTTTTCCAGGCCACCACACATACTGTACAGTACATGGCTCAAGAGTATTAGGTTCCCTACCCCCTGCCCTGTGGTGTAGTAGCCGCTCAGGAGGAATTTTTTTTAAACTGTTTAGGCTTGTGTTTGTTCTTAATAAATGCCTCATTTATTTCATGTGTCCTGTGTGTCTCTGACTGAATCTACGCACCTTACTACCACGGTCATTGTGAAGCTTCAACCCAGTCCTCACCACAGTGATCTTGAATGCAGGGCGACTGCTAAGCAGACTTTTCTGTCATGTTGAAGTACTTGCAGGCTACCAAAAAAATGCAGAAGATTACATTTTGTCTTTTGACAAAGTGCAGATAAAATCAAGGTACCAGTCGGGCCTCTTGGAATTCTGAAAATGATAGAAATGCAGCAAACAGACAGCCTGGAAATGACAGTGTATTTCACTGCTGTCCCAGAGGAGGAAACTGTTATGTCATTGTTCATTTTAGGAGTTTGAATAATAGAAGCTCTGATGCGTAAACATGGGCATGGACTGCTGTTGCTCCAGTTTGAGAACTGTGACTCATTGCTGCTTAAAGGATGTGAATTATGAGTGCTGGGAATGTCAATTAAGTGCCATAATTATTGTATATTGCATAGAACATAAATGTTAATTAAAGAAATTATTTGTATTTTCCATCGCCCAGTCAATTTGAGCTCATCAGTACAAGGTAACAACATTTGTCCCTTATGCACTGGTTCCTCATTCCATCTAAATTCCCCATGCTTGCTTATGCAAAGTACAGGTTTACCCTGCTGTCAACTTAGGCAACAGTCTTTACAACAGTAAATGTATAAGGTCTAATATGTGTACATGACTGCAATGAAATGCACAACACCAGAAGGTGAGACATTCAATCTGTGACCTTCACACCTCACTGTCCTGCTAGAAGCCTCCTTAGTGTTATATTAGATTTTTAAATGGCAAATAGCCAGGCTTTTCTCTGTGAAACACGAGAGGCCCAAACCCTGTTCTGTCTATTTTCCATAAAGAAAAACAAGACACTAGCAGATCCATGAAGTACTCTTTATTGCTATTTTATGAGTCACCACCGAAGGACTCTTTAATATAATAACAATAATATTCTGTACATATATATATATATATATATATATATATATATATATATATATATATATATATATATATATATATATATATATATATATATATATATAATGTTTTGTGTGTATGGAGAAGGTTATTCTTTAACCCAACACAAGCAATGTTAAAATGTATCAACCAGCAGCACAAATTCTGTGGAATTGTTTTGCCTGTCTTTTTTGATAGAGACTAATCCCTGCACATACCAAACTTACTAGAGGATGGTATAATAAAATCCAGAAATAATATAGCAAAAAAAAAAAAGTTAACAGAATAACAAAATGTATATTAGTAAACTGTAACAGGCAAAAGCTTTTTTTTTTAGATTATAATTTGGAGAAATGCAGCATAAATCCCAGCTATATATCTGTGCCTGTATTATGTTTATATAGAAATAAAAAATAAATAGAAATAAAAAACATTCCTCACACACTTTGCAGTATTCTGAAAAGTGCTCTCTGGCCTTATTAGAAAATAAAAGGAATGAAGGAAGTTCCTTGACAGGATTTTCCAGTAACCCAGTGTATAGATGTTTATGAAAGGTTCTATTGCTTTCACTTTTAGTTATTTTAGCGGCTGAGAGGAAAGCTGTGTCAAGACTTGCAGCAGAAGTGCTAACTTCATTTAAAGCTCGGGACTACAAAGTGATCGAGATTGAGCAATCAAAGTGTCAGCTCAGCAATGGCTTCGGGTTTGTCTCATCACATCCGCTGTCCTGTGTGTTTGAATGATTTAAAAGAACCAGTGTGTCTTCCATGTGAGCACTTCTACTGTAGAGCATGTATTAACGAATACATGACTAGAAATGCTGCTGACACCAGATGTCCAGAATGCCGTAGACCTTTTGGTCAGAATGATATTAGAGTAAATCGAGTTTTAACAAACTTGGTGAATGCGGCCAAAGACCATCTGAGGGAACACCAAGCCTTGGTAGACAGGGTGACGTCTGCTTCCAAACGGACCGCGACCATCAACCGAGGCTTCACAGAATACTGTTCAGCCCACAATGAAAAGCTCAAGCTTTTCTGTGTGACGGATCAGAAACTAATCTGTGTTATCTGCAAAGAGGAAAAGACACATCGGGGACATAGTTTCAATACTTTGGATGCTGCATTCTATGACAAGAAGGTAAAGTCTTTAATTCTGATCAAATGTCCATTGATGCTTCCCATTTAAGTGTTAATATCTGATAAATTCCTTTAGAAAAAGGTAACAGAAACTCTGGAAAATTTGCTCAGCGAAGAAAACATACTGGTCGATTTGATTAATGAGCAAGCTGAAGAGATTCTGAAAACAATGGTAAGTGACATATCACACTTCATATAGATATGTTCTGCTTTACCGAGACTGAAAACGCTATTTTGTTCTCTTAGGGGAAATCCAATTCATTAACAAACCAGATCTCTAACCAGTTTATAAAGCTGCACCAGTTCCTGGATGCCAAAGAGAAGGAGGTGAAGAAAAAGCTAGAGGAAGAGGAAAATCAAATCTTGAACATAATGGGTATAAACATGTTTACAATGGAAGAAATGTTGTCAGATAGAGCAGAAAAACAAGGAATGATGAGGTCAGCTTTAGAGATGAATCAACCTAACCGGTTCCTACAGGTTAGTAGTGAATAATTACTTAATAAAGCTTAAGTAGAAAGAAGGTAGGAGTTAAAGAGAATAAATGTGAATAATCATGGCATGCATTTCTACAGTGGTGGAATGAGACCGGACGCTTTACAGTTCGGGAAGTATTCACAAGCAGTTCAACGTGAGTATCTTAAAGAAACATTGTATAGATAAAAGCATGTTGAATTTATCATGTTTTAGAAATGTATCATGAACTGATTTCTAGGCATCTGGCCCTGGAGGATCTTAGTGTTGTGCCTGACAACCTGTTTCTTGGTCCCTATGAGAATTACCTGCAGTTCTTTGTGTGGAAAGAGATGTTGAGATTCATCCAGCTAGGTGAGAGGATAGTCATGCTGACTGTCTACATGCAATGCATGCCTTTTAAAATGCAAAATACCTGCACTTACAAGTTAGTTATCATAGCCACTTCTATTTGTTTCCTATCAAGTGCCTCATCACCCCACTGTGGAAGACAGAGGCGATCAAAGCATCAGCATCTCTCCCAGTGGACTCTGTATTCAGCCAAAGAAGGTTACAAAGATCCAGAAAAACAAACCCAACTCACTATGGCTAAAAACAGCATCATTATTTAACACAGGGCAACACTACTGGGAGTTGGATGTGGGGAAGAAATTGGACTGGGGTGTTGGAGTTTGTAGCTGTGAATCGGGTAATGTTGTCAATGACACAGTGCTTTGCTTCAACTCAGATACTGGCTACCACATACAACAGACCCACGACACGGACAAAAGCACAATAGATCTTACAACACAGTTTAGGAAGATAGGGGTTTACCTGGACTGTGAGAAAAATCTGATATCATTCTATAATGCTGACAAAATGATTCTCATTGAAACTAGAGTCTTGTCAAAACCACAACCCCATACTCTATGTCTCTCCCCTGGGCTTTACTTAGATGGGAAGAACATCGATCCACTCACTATATGTTGGTATTAAGACCAAGATCATACCTAATTATGCAAGTTTGAATATTTGAAATAAATGTAGGGTTTAAATCTTCTTGGTTAAGGGTGCAGTTCATTTTCTGACAATAAAAAAAGTTTATATTCATGCACTAATGCATTTTAATACAAGCGTGTTTCTACTAAAATCTTCACAAGGACATTCTGTGTAAAAACGAATATAGTTGACTAATGAATACATTCACTGCAAAAAACAATCAAATGCATTTCCTTTTATTTTCCTTGTTATTTCCGTTAGGATTTCCTTTCATGAGATTCATATAACTCAAACAAGATTATGCAGCTTTATTATTTTGTTAGACAATTTTGCTTCTTTATGGAAATGAATTCTTAAAACAGTCTTAGATTCATGAATGTTCCAAAACATTAAGCAATTGCTTTACATCAGGCCATTTCACTTCAACCTGTCATTCCTTCACAGCACACATTTTCATTTTTTTTCCTTCATTACATATGTGTGATTCTTAATTTAAAATGTTTATTGATGTTACTTGTTGTATTTTTCATTGTTTAACATATTGTTCTTAAAGTAAATAAAACAAACATTTCTATTTCAAAGCAGATGAAGTTGAAAATAAAGGACATGCTAATTATAGAACAAGAGGAAAAAGGAAAGTGGCTCATCAGTGCTCCCATTTTATGTTCATGTGACAATCCAGTCACCTGTTGTATTTCTTCACCACAGACAAATTTTGAAGGCTGTAAAATTTGAGTAATTTTCATTTAAAACTGCTAGGTTTTCCAGGTGAATAACAATGATGATTGTATTGGATATGTGTGCCTAATTAATAGAAATAGGAATTTGCGTGCTGATCCTTTTTCTGCTATTGTAAAGGCAAAAGAAGCTTTCCTGCTTTGTAGTAGTCAACTGTAGAGTTTACTATTGGACAGAGTTAGCAGTAAGTGAGAGAATGCAGGTCAATGTCTGCAACATGTGCTTACACCCAAATATAGAATCCTGAGGAAAACAGGGTGGAGGGGTGATGAGCACATGCCCAGAAAACCCCTCCAGTCTCTGTTGAAGTCCAGTGAGGTGGACATATGCTGTCAGATATCTGATAGTCAGCAGCTGTTTTTAGGACTATTTAGAGTCTGTTTGAAAGCAGCTTGTAGCTTTTAGAGGACACAAAATCTGATGTTTTAATCTATATTTTACTGGATAAACAAACTATTTACAGAAGCTGCTATGGATTCTAGACTCTTCAAGCAGATTCAGTGTTCTGTGTGTTTGGGGGAATTTACAGACCCGGTGAGTCTGCTGTGTGACCACACGTTCTGCAGGCAGTGTATCAGTAACCACTCGCAGACCAGTAGCCGCTTACGGCTGTGTCCTGAATGCCGTCGACCGTATACCATGTGGGACCTACGATCCAACCGGGTCCTCAGAAATATGGTAGATGCTGTGAAGGAGCACCTCACAGAACAACAATCCATGAGGGACAGGGACTTGGCCGTTGCTGGAGCCAACGGTCCGAGAGCAGGATTGTTCGTGGAACCAGAGAAGCTGGTGTGCCCCGACCACGATGAAAGGCTCAAACTGTTCTGTGAGACAGATCAAAAATTGGTGTGTCTAATTTGTAGAGATGGAGATAAACACCAAGGGCACAAGTTCAAACCAGTAGATGAAGCAGCAGAGCCCAAAAAGGTCAGTGGAAAACAACAGTGAGTAATAAAATATATGCAGGCTAGTTTTAAAGAACCTAATACAGTATGTGTTCTGAAATATAGCTGATAAAAGCTTTAGTTTCTAGAGTTTTATCAGACATTTATTAATCTATACTGTATTTTGTGTACTTCAGGAGATGCTAAAAGAACCTCTAGGTTTCATATCAAAAGATAACAAAGAGCTGGAAGAGCTGATTAAGAGGCAGACCAACGAAATCACAAAAACTGAGGTGAGAAGTTGCAACAGCATGGATTGTCTTGCTAAAATTTACCATCTGATCAGAATCTGATATTTATCTGTCACAGAAGACTCATTACTCACTCTTTATAATGTTGTAGAGCCTGTAGTAAATAGAAATAATCAACATTTTAAATATTGCATCATAAAGTAGTGACATTATAACAATCTGAATCTCTATAGGATCGGTCCAAGCAGATTTCAGCCCAAATCTCAGCTCAATTCCAAGAGATGCACCAGTTCCTTAATGAGAAGGAGCAGGAGGTGAAAGCACTGCTTGAGAAACAAGAGAAGGTTATGGTGGAGAAGATGCAGAAGAACAGAAATGACATAGAGGAAAAACTAAATGCTGGAAAAGAGCATGAAGACATCATAAAGTCAGTCATTGAAACGGATCGGCCTGATGGATTTCTGCAGGTTTGACCAGATTCTGTTTCTAAAAAAAGAATGTGAGTTTGTGCTCACACCTGTTGCTGTTAGCACAGTTCACATCACATACAGCCTCCATCTGTATCTTGTGCAGTGGTGGACCGAACATGGCCAGTGTTTTGTTGAAGGGATGAGGCAAGCTGATGACAGTTGGTCTAAAAGAAGTGAAAATGGTTCTCAGTCATCAGAGTGAGCATTCGTAAACATTTTATATCTTAAAATGTTTTGGACAGAAATTCTTATTACAGTATCCACTCATTATAGGTCAAGGGTGAAGGGCCTCAGTGTGACATCTGAATCCCTATTTCTTGGCCCCTATGAAACTCATCTGAGTTTCTTTGTGTGGAAGAAGATGCTCGGCTCCATTAAACCAGGTAACACTGATTTAAATCTACATCTCTTAATAGAAACATTCATGTTAATATAGATTCATTATATGGTCTAATGTATACGGACACATTCCAATCACACCCATAGACTACTGGGAAGGGTTTCCACTAGATTTTGGAGTGTGGCTGTGGGGATTTGTACTCACTTGGCTAAAGGGCATTAATGAGGGCAGGATCTAATGACAGGTGAGAAAGTTTGGGGTGCAGTCAGTGTTCCAGTTCATCCCAAAGCCTTCAGTGGGGTTGAGGTCAGGGATCTGTGCAGTCCATTAGAAGTCTTCTACTCCAACCATGGCAAACCCTTCAATAAGTCATTGTAGTCCTTGCTTTGTGCATTGTCATTCTAGAAAATGTTTTGGCCCAGGTTAGTTCCGGTGAAGGGAAATCTTTATGCAACAGCATACAAAGACATCCTTCATAGTTGTGTGCTTTCAAGCTGATTGAAACAGTTTGGGGAAGGAACATATGGGTATAATGGTCAGGTGTCCACATACTTTTGGCTATGTAACAGGAATAAGCAGACAAGGCTGATTTACTGCAGTTTAATATTGTGTAGCATATTAATTAAAAAGATTGTGAAGAGAATTTGATCCCATGCCATAAATGTTTTTTTACACAGTTCCTGATCGTAATGTGATATCTGACTGCCATGACCCATATTTGAGGGTTTCCTCTGATGGCCGCAGTGTGACTCGGACAGACAAAAAAGGCATTTTTAATCGCCATAAACACTACAGACCACTGGCCAGAACCCACAAGTCCTTTCAGTCTGGACAGCATTACTGGGAGGTGGATGTGGGAGAAAAGATTGACTGGAGTGTAGGTGTCGATGGTGGATTTATAAGCAACCTAAATAAGAACATCAGGCTTCAGCTAAAACATAACCAAGGCTACTCTATTAAGGAGAATAGTACAGAGAGTGATAAGGAGCTGGCAGTGAAGCCACGGAGAATAGGGATATACTTGGACTGTGACAGGCATCAGGTTAGCTTCTATAATGCTGATGATATGACTCTCCTCCATACATCTACTAATTTATCTTTTACTCCTTATTTTCTGAGTCTGTCTCCAGGAGCATACCTACAAGGCATTAATGCTGACCCATTGACAGTGTGCTGGAACTGATCGACCTCAGTTAAAACAATGCAAAAAACTTGTAGAATTAACTTCTATAATGATGAGCAAAATTAGCATTTTTTCTGACAAGTAATATGATACCATTTATATTCAATCTACCGATTTCCACCATTACCTTACAGTATGCAAGATAGCCATCATGGAGCCATCCAATGTGCAAATATTCCTGGATGTCAGTAAAGTGCAGCATTTTTAGGTGGGGCATAAAAATTACATTCTGATATTAGTGTACATTTTGTGGTTG
The DNA here is from genome assembly GCF_022655615.1 of Tachysurus fulvidraco. Lineage (NCBI taxonomy): Eukaryota > Metazoa > Chordata > Actinopteri > Siluriformes > Bagridae > Tachysurus > Tachysurus fulvidraco. The sequence continues at coordinate 20,978,836 of NC_062520.1, read as the reverse complement.
ACAAACCTCATTCTTCTAAGCTTGTTATTAAATCATTATTTTTTTTTTACACTTTCTATTCTTTGTTCTGTAATGATTAAATATTAAAAATTGCGCATCATGTGTATGGTGTATTTCCTAAAGTCTGGTTTATTCTTAGAGTTCTGGAGTAAATCAGAGGCATCTTGGAGACACAGCTGATAGCTTTGCCATGTCACTGAACTCCAGGGTGCAGAGTTCAATACTAAGCTCAGGTTACTCACTGTGTACAGTATTGCATGTTCTTGCTCGGTCTGCATGGGTTTCCTTCAGGGTCTCAAGTTTCCTCACAACTCCCTAAAACATGTTCATGGGTCGACTTCTCTAAATTGCTCCCAGGTGTGAGTGAAGTCTCTATTTCATTCTCTTGCAAAATATTCTTTTATGGCTTCTGCCTATTGTGATCTATAGACAGCCCCATTCTTTTGTTCTGTATCAGCTACCAAGACACCTGCAGCAAGCAGTTAGTGTTTATGATATTTTGGTTCTAGCATCCCGGCACCTGAGAGAGAGAGAGAGGAGCATATTTAGCAACCAGGGGACCTTGGAGACTTTAGAGAACATTAAGGCTTTTCATTTCCTTCTTTGTCTTCCTATCAATAATAACTCCTGCTGTTAGGTTACTGCACTTGCTTGCCAAAACAAACAGTGTTATTACATCGATACACATAAGAATCACTTGTGAGAATGCAAAATCTACATTAAATATTGAATTACATATAATACTTACAAGAATTACATACTGTACCAATTTTAGTTCCACATTTTTTTAAGGTTGTGATTCATGATTGAGTATTTCCACTGCATAAGCCACAGGCACTCCTGAGTAAAAGCTTTTAGAGTTGGGAGAAAAGCCAAGAACATGTGGAGCTTTAAAGTGACCTTAACTCATAATACACAGCATGAACTCTAGTAAAGAAGAATGCCAGACTAAGTAGATCTGGAAACACACTGCCCTCTCATGGTTAGAACTGAAAAGAGCATAAAGGAAAAATGAAATCCAGGCATAAATTGTCATGAGCTAAATTTAACTCACAAAACTTGGGTTGATTTAGCAGTGAATAAAATGGCATTTAGAGATTGACATGTATAGAGTGCAGTTAATTATATCTACGTTAGAGAACACCACTCACATGTAGCAAAGTATATCTGAAAAAAATCTTGACTATAAAATGGTCTAGTATTTCTCATTGTAGAAAATACATTATATATATATTTATATATATATATATATATATATATATATATATATATATCTATATATATATATATATGTGTGTGTGTGTGTGTATATATATATATATATATAATGATTATACCAGATATTTCACTTGCTTTGTAGCTTTAAAATTCTATTATAGAAACAATGTAGAGAAAACATATTAATTTGTGGTCTGTCTTCTAGGAAATATTAGATAAATGTGACTAAATTCAAATAAATGTATTTCCAGTTGCCAAGATGTATATTTTTGCAGTGCCTCTTCAATTGTACTGCAGTGTGGAGGTCGGTATCCTCATGTACTTCCCTCAGTGCCCTTTCTTCAATAATCCTTTTGGGATTTATGCTTATGCTTTATCTGCTTATCTTAGCTACACTGGTTCTTTATATTTACTGCATAAATTGCACCAGGTTTACCTTAAATGTTTTTTTTCTTTTCAATTACACTTATAAATATCTTGAGTCAGTGAGCACCCATAACTTCTGAAGTTTTACCTGCACCCATAAAAACACTTGAAAGAACTCCAAAACAAATCACAACTTGAGGCACATTCATTGATTTTAATAGTTTATTTGGGTATTTTTCAGACACCCACATGCAAGCAATTGGTTGACTAATGAATGATGTTAATCGAACAGGGTATTTAGGCTACTATGTATCTGAAGTGTGCTACCAGCGGCGGGCTATAATCACACACAGCTACGCAACCCACTGCCACACTAATGTATACACTCGCATACATACGCACTTACACACTATAGCAGATAGATAGAGAGATAGACAAAAAAGTATACAGCAGCCAAATAATCAAGAACAAAAACAATACCACAATATTACTCAGTACATCTATTTTTACACAGAACCAAGGCTTTATATATCACAATGTTAAATGTACTACTGAAAATAATTAAAAGTTTAAAAAAAAAATTCCTGAAAAGTTCCATCCATCACTGAAATTATGACTGAAATTAGGCTTTTGAGGTAAGAATGGAAAACAAAACTATAGATTACAATAAACAAAATTCAGCCTTGAATCTGTAACAACACAACATCGAAGATACATCTAAGCTGTGATTCTGTATAGCTTAACCTATAATACCACATATTTAACCTTAATTCTTTAAACGTATCCAAGTGCAGATATGCAAAGTGACTTTTTCTAAAATAAGGCAAGCATACTTTGCTTGACAAAACAATAGACAAGAGCTGGTCTGCTGAAAAGAGTATATAATGGAGGTTTGGCAAAAGTGGAGCACGTTTACGTTACACATTCACGCAGGTGTCTGATGGTGCGGTAAATACTCAGTGTATTTCTATTAGGTGGGTGATGTGTATAGCTCATGTCTTTGCTGCTGTAAACTGGCACAGTGATAGTGAGCATTTGTTGGTGTGGGTTAAAGAGATGAAGCTGCAATCCATGCAAACTGGCATGTCAGTGCAGGCACAGATGGCAAGGGAACGCCATCAATCAGCAGCAATGCCTCAGCCAGTGTGGAAGCAAGTGCTTTTCATTGGGTAGCCTCTGCTTCCCTCCCCAGCATGATTGCTGTGCTCAGCTCATCTGAAATGCTCGCCTTCATCCTTTAAATCCTATATCTTACAGGTAAGCAGTTTAGTTCAAATCCAAATGCAGCAATCTTTAGAACATAAGAAGAAATGAATGAGTAAATATGACTGGTTTTGGGGAATACAATGTATAGATGTCAACACACAATCAAGCCATCTTGCTTCTGAGACTCATAAATACGTTATTAGCTTCGATATATGTTCATGCAACTCCATTCAAGGCATTCACACATGGATTACCAATTAAAAAAGAAAAGAGAGATGCCATCAATCATATATGGTTATTCCAGTGATGAAACTTTTAAATAGTACAGTACAGTATATGCATAGTCAGTGATAAAATCTTCTAAACACACTAGTCAGCACACTGTAGGAAATAAATACCAAATAAAAAACGATCAGTGCACCACCACATTAAAGTACTCTACTCTGCCACTAGTGACAGCAACAACATCGATTGTAGTAGTAGTTTAACATTGTCAGGCTTTTAAATAGTGAACGAGTGATAACACAGCATTTAAAAAAAAATCTGATTAAATAATTCTGGTTCCAGGCACAAATTCAAACCTAGCCTAAAGATAAATTACTGGAATTAATGACTAGAAATGTATCTTTGACTAGACTTAACCTGTGTCTGAAAATCCATACAGTAACCACTATTTCCTGCTCATCAAGGTCAAAATTAATTGCTGGAATGGTTCGGAAATCTATGAATAGCAATTTGAAAACTAATAATCAGATAACATGCAAGCAGCTCCTATACTGATTTACACTCCAAAGCCGAAAGCAGCTGTAATTCTGCGTGACAACACAAATATGTGCTTTCTTTTACAATCCATTAGCAAGCTTGGTATTTGGAATAAGCTGTTTATTATGGTTGGGATAAGTCCTAACTCAAGATGATGAATTTTATTCTTTATGGACATGAACTACACGATGATTATTCGTTTTTTTTTTTTCATGTTTCATGTCTATCTGCCTATCTATCATGATCAAAGTTATGATTAGAATTTGATTAATCTGATTTTCTATATTTCTATATGTATATGCTTATGCAAATGTATAATTTATACAAGATCATATATATTTAGATGAATGCTAGAGAAAAACACGAAACATCACACACCAGGCAAGAGAGCGGAGTATTTCTGCACGGCCCTTAATAAATATTTAAGTGTTTAGGTTATGAAATAAATATCAGTGTATACAGCTCTCTTTTTAACATTATTATCCATGGTATACATATTTACTTCACTTCAACTCACATGATCCTCCAAATAGGAGTCACATGATGAGCGATGCGTAACCAATAGGAACAAGGCCCTCCTTGTCACCTTGGCGACAGCGAATCCAGTCTTGGTCCACACCTCCAAGAAGTAATAGCTCCTCCCCTTTTCTGAAGCTCAGCTCTGCTCCTATACCCAAGTGATCGCATAGAGTTCTGACCACCCTGCAGACGCAGTCATAACATTCCCATAAGAAGCAATATGTATATATTATATAATATATATAATTTTACAGTTTACATGAAAAACTTGCTTAAACATCAAAGTGTCAAAGATATTCAAGTCTTTTTGAAATGTGTAAAATATAGCAAGTACAGGTGACTGAAGATGTATTATTATCTTGAATCCTGAGCCTCTTTACAGCGTGTTTTAAAAATAAATAAATAAATAAATAGATAGATAGATAGATAGATAGATAGATAGATAGATAGATAGATAGATAGATAGATAGATAGATAGATAGATAGATAGATAGATAGATAGATAGATAGATAGATAGATAGATAGATAGATAGATAGATAGATAGATAGATAGATAATCCAGAAAGAGTTTTATCTGATTGAAAACATAATATTTAAATCCCAGGAATATTGGCGCTATCAAGAACAATTCTACTGGAATAAAAAGGGTTCATTGGTTAATCTTGCATTATGGACAAGATTCCTTACTTTTTATCATTCATTCATTCATTTTCTACGGCTTTATCCAAGCTACCTCGGGTCACGGGGAGCCTGCGCCTATCCCAGGCATCATCGGGCATCAAGGCAGGATACACCCTGGACGAAGTGCCAACCCATCGCAGGACACACACACACTCATTCACTCACGCAATCACACACTACGGACAATTTTCCAGAGATGCCAATCAACCTACCATGCATGTATTTGGAAAGGGGGAGAACATGCAAACTCCACACACACAAGGCGGAGGTGGGAATCAAACCCCCAACCCTGGAGGTTCCACCGTGCCCCCTCCTTACTTTTTATGGCAAATGAATTTATTTTTTATGGCAAATAATAACAAAAAAAAAAGATAAATAATAAAACATCATCTTTACACTTTACCTCAGAGGCTTTGGCTGGTCACCAGTTTCTTTACTCTCATCGTTTTTGCTGCTCTCCCTCTCTCCTTTTTTTCCAGTCTCAATCTTATCTGGTAGAAAGGTTTGGCCTGTGCTTGAAATGCGGGACAGAACTGTTACACCAGGATTTAGCCAGTGAGAAGGACGCCTGGAAGGTAGAGGCACAAAGGTGGATGAGAGGAGAAAAAAAATGGAGAGTTTTACTTTATTTATGTATAGTTAAGTGCAGCCTGCTACACAAATACAGGCTTTATTTCTACAAAGGATATTTTCTCATAAACAAAACAAACTCCCACAAACATAATTACTACTGAAATGCACTTTACTTGTATAATTTTATAGCACCACCCTGTTAAATTCTTGATTTGAATTTGGATGTTCTCATGTGCATAATGTATAAAGGCAAACATCCTTCTAATTTTTCGTCTCCAGTGTTAAGCACTTTCGTAGCAGTTAAAATAAAGCTGTTTTTCAAGCTGCATGCTTTGTATTTTTACATTCAAAAGAGAAAACATATGTCTTATCCATTTAATGTGTAGTGGAACATCGGCTAAACTGTTATCACTTGTGTTAGAGCAGCTATAATGATAACAATGAGGATCTTGTTTCACAGATATTCCACAGCAATAAATAAAAAAACCTCATCATTTATTACAGAAATACCTCCACACATTGATTTTCGATACCATGTTGCGTTTTAAATATGGAATATATGGAATCAGTTTATTATCTAGATTATTAAAATCATCTTTATTGCAAGATACTGTGAGTTTTACATGGGAAAGGAATTTGACTTGGTGTATTAGTGCATAGTAATATAAAGCAAGAAAGCATAAATAAAAGGAACCCATGAAATCTACCAAAATAATCAAACAAAAATTATCAAAAAGAAGCATTAACTATATATAGAAAAGTGGAACAGTAAATCAGTGAAAAATGTCAATGTTTTCAATAAACAGTGACATACTATTTTGATATAAATAAGATACACACAACTGGAACTCACCGATTTGTTGGTGGGTTGCTGGGGCTTTTGGATGCTCCAAACAGTCTGCCTAAACCCCAAGAACCTATTCCTCCCTCAGCAGACAGGAGATCCTGATTTGGGTTCTTTGGAAAATTAGAATTGGAGTGTGTATTCAGATCCACAATTGTGTGAGATTCGACCTCCTCTGACACACTAGTGGATGTCCAACCACTCCAGTTCTGCCCTAAACGCTCACCCCAACGTAGCACTGCCCCCCAGCCTTGCTGAAAAGCCTGACCTGCTTGATGACTGAAGCTATTCCCACTCCAGATATTAGGAGGTGCTATTATCTCCTTTTCCTTTAGCCACTGCAGCTGTGGACTTGTCTCTCCTTTGCCGATCCCTGATATTGGGCTGCAGTAGGTTGGGCCCAGTTTGAATGTGCTTGTGTGACTTGAATTGTGGCTGGCTGCTTTTTCATCTGTGAAGCCTTGCTTGGAAACATTCTTCAGATGTTGACCGTTGCCTTGAGGCTGGTCTGGACTGGATGACTGTGCGCTATGGCTCGGAGGGCTGAGCGCAGGGGACAATGGGTCAAAGTGGTGATGCTGGAATAACAGGTCAAGGTTGAAGGTCAGGAGGGAAAGAGGCTGTAGCATGAGGAGAAGCTCTTCAAACAGAGACTGACAAAAAGTGCCCGAAAGGCGCATGAAGGATGTTGGCCAGTAATATGTTTCCAGTACATCTGAAAGTGCATGAGAAAGATGTGATGCTTTGGAAATACAATCACAAAAGTTGCAAGAGAATAGACAGGCAAGACTTAACACATAGTTGATAGTTACCAATCACACTCACCATGACAGGTCTGTAAGTGGGAAAGCCAGTAATCAAGGCGCTTGATACTGCAAGAGGGAGGCAAGAATAGAAATGATGAAAGAAGATACATATAGACTGTATGCATGACAACAAAAATAGCAACGTAGAGAATATAGCTAAAAATAACTGCAAGCAGACTGGTGCTTACTTGAGAAGGCCAAGCAGGAAGGCATTAAACCTGTGACGGCTTTGCTTGAGCTGTGGAAGTGCAGCTACTTTAGCCTGTAAGCTGTACAAAGCCTGGGTGTTTGGGCCTGGACGTCCACCGGAGAAAACAAGACATTTCAATCTAGTAGTTGTTAAACCTTTTAACAGCTGACTCACACAATTGTGAAAAAATGAACTCGGTTTACTTCATTACTTCATTCATTCGTTACTGCATAACACTGCCTAGGTGTAGAATAACACAAAATATGATGCAGGAGAAGATATGCAAGGAGAGAGGGGAGGGGATATTGGGCGATGCAGGACGAAAAATAAGGGGGTGACAGATGGGTGATTCAACACTGCAGGGATTCTGAATGCCAGGAAAACAGAGATGCGAGCACAAAGAGACTTAAAGAGGAATAAAGCAGTGAAGAAATAAAATCTAATTCATACCTGGTTTGGTGGAGGCCTGAACCAATCCCCAGGCTGAATTTGGCCTCCTGCCTGTGATGAGATCACTCTGATGCGGCTTGAGTCCGTCACAGAGAAGGTTGTGCAGGGCTGGGCAAAGGCACTGCAACACCAGCCGACCCAGAGCAGGGTTTACGCTGCTGTCTCCCGAGAGAGCCTGGTTTGCGAGAGAAGAAGGAAACAAAAGCAGGCGAGGCAGTAGTGGATGATCAAAGAAGAGAAACAAAAACATAGGGAAAGAGGCAGTTTGGATGCAAATGGGGAGAAGAGAAACCGGGAAAAAGAAGCAGGAATGAGAAACAAAGTCACGGTGAATGGAGTTAGTGAAGTTATCCATAAACTAAGATGAACATTTAAATAACCTTATCTACTGAGTGAATCTGGACAAAAGAAAATAATTGATATTGAGCATGATCAAGCATATGGAGAGAAAGAGAATAAAAGAATATAAGGAAGGTATCAAAAGTATCATTTAAGTAAAAAAAAAGTATGTATGCTCTAATTTTACCCATAATATATGTGTTACAGTAAAAAGGTGCAACCAACCTTTTGCACAAGAGTCCTGGAGGAGCTAAATTGAGACAGAATGGCCTCCACTGCCACACTGACTGCACTGATGAGAGCTGAGAGACAGAAAACACCCAATATTCTTGATTTCGCCTAACAAATTTTCATAGTAGTTTAAGTAACTTGTGTTAATGTTTGGTTCTAAATAAAGACATGTTCTACCTACCTCGTTTTTCCTGCAGGCACAGAGGGGGCAGACCACCGCCTATCAGTGGGGACTTCTCATTGTCACCCATCCAGGTCCCTGCTTTTACAGCAGAACCAGCGAAGGACAGGCTGCGCACAGCTAAAATGTGTGGAAACAAAATAATAACTCATCTACTAAAATACAACAATTAAATATACTATTTACTGCACTATAATTAATACTAATATTACATTATACAGAGATTTTAGGAGATATACACAAAAGTACAGTAGTTTAATGTTAGTATTTATACAGAATTAAGTTTTATACAGAAAAAGTGTTGTCATGGATTTAAGATGTTAGAGAAAGTTTTTTTTTTACCTGAACACACACTGACTTAAATGCATGCATTTGAAATTAGTACACATCAGTACACATGCATGCTTATAAACACTGACAAGATACCTTCATTCTTTCAAAATTAGGTATGTCCAAATTAAAAAAGACAAAAATAATATATCAAAACATACACTGAGCAGCAATAACAAGAAAACCTATGAATAATAAGTGAATAATATTGATTGTCTTGTTACAGTGGCACCCGTAAAGAGGTAGGAAATATTCAGCAGCAGGTAAACAGACAGTTCTCAAAGTTAATGTGTTGAACACAGGACAAATGGGCAAGTGTAAGGATCTGGGTGACTTTGACAAGGACCAAATAGTTATGGCTAGAAGACTGGATGAATGAAACTCCAAAACAGCGGGTGTTGTGGGGTGTTTCACTTATATAGTAGTTAATACCTATCAAAAGTACTCCAAGGATGAACAACTGGTGAACCAGCAACCAAGGAAGGATTGGTGAACCCAAGGCACACTGATACACATGGGATGTGAAGAGTAGCTCATGTAGTCTGATCCCACAGAATAGCTACTGTAATATAAATTGCTGAAACAATTAATGCAGGCTAACAGAAGTGTTACAGAACACGCAGTGGATCTTAGCTTGCTACTTATGGGGCTGTGTAGCCACAGACTGGTCAGACTTGTTGACACCTGTCCACCACCAAAAATACCTGCAATGGGCACATAAGCATCAGAACTGGACCACTGAACAATGGAGAAGGTGTCCTCGTCTGATGAATCACCAGGTATTTTTTCTTCAAAAAATGGATGGAAAAATGGATGCAACATTGCTTTGAGCTATGTTCTACTTGAAAACCTTGCAGAAAAAGTACACCCCTTCAAGGCAACAGTATTCCCTAATGATAGTGGCTTCTTTCAGCAGGATAACGCACCCACATTGTTCAAAAATTGTTCAGGAATAGTTTGAGGAACATTTTGACTTATTCGCCCAGTTTGTTAACTTGAACTTGAGACTTCCCAGTTCTCAATCGAACTGAGTAGTATGTGCTGGCCAAACAAATCTGATCTATGGATGCCCCAGCTTGTAGCTTACAACACACCTTCAGAGTTCCCACACAATATTAGGGAGATGGACTTAATGTTATTGCTGATCAGTGTATAGTAACACTAACAATTTATTTTTTAAAATAAAGCAGTAATACAAATACAGATGCAGACATAAAGAATGCTCATGCACTTTATCCATGCAATTAAAACGTCACACAAAGACACTGACAGCACAACAGCTTCAGCCTAAGACATACAATGACACAAAAACACAGCAAAGTGCTGAGAGGAGAGATAAAATAAAAATGCAATAAAGAAGATAGTAATGAGAAAGATGCAGTGATCTCTTACTCAGCGAAAGCGGTGATACATTCTGCTTAGATTGGAGTTTGGGGGCCAGTGGCTCCCTGAGAGGAGCCAGAGCTCGGGGGGTGTACAGGTAGGGGTAATAGAGCGGGGCAGCAAGAGCAGGCAGTGTGTGGCTGCGAGGGAATAGGGGCGAACAGAGATGGGACATGGTGGCCCCTGGAGACAGAGGCCCAGCCCTATGAGGGGGTGAAAGTGCCCCTACAGGGGACAAGCGTGGAGGAGCCCCTTTATGCAGTGGGCAATTTTTGGGGTGGTAGAGGTACAGGGTAGGGAAGGGCGAGCTATGGGATTTGCTCTGCAAAATTGCCTGGTCACTAAATGTGTTGCAAACTGAATCTGGAACCCTTGTCTCCTCGTTAGTGTCTTTGATACAATCACTTTTTTGTTTTTTGAGCTTTTCTGCATTAACAAACTGTATCATTTCAATATTTTTATATGGGGTTGTATTGCCATCTGTGTATGTGCTTGTAGATGGTGTGTCAGTCATGGTTTTAATCCTGTATTTGTCACTGCAGTAGAGTGAATCAACATTACTGTTTGAATCTATACGGTTTTCATCCAATGACCTGATGTTGGTAACAGAGTCCATTCTACAGTAACAGCTCTTGTTTTTCTTGGTATCAGAGTATTGATACAAAGAATCCATAAAGCTGTCTGAATTAGCATAACTAATGCCACTAGAAGGATTTTCATGATTACACAAAGTTTCTTGATGTTTTTTGGAGTCTGTGAAGAAGAGAGAGTCAGTGTAATCTGTAATGGAGTCAGAAGTGGAATTCATATGACACAAAGACTCTCTGGAATGTTCCTGAAGAGACAGAGCTTTTGACTGATTCCTATAAAAGTCTGAACGGTAAAACAAGGGTGCTTGGGATAGGGAGCTGGAGTGCAGATAATAGGGTGAGGGCAAAGCACTCGGCAAGGCTAAAGACAGGGGAGGTGAAGACACTATTTTTTTTAGGTTTTTTTGGAAAGCGTTCAGCAATAAGCATAAACAGAAACATTATAAACCAGCAGGGCAAGGAAAGCAATGTAGGAATTGTTTAGGAATATTAAAAGAAAACATGTTTATAAGCAAGGGTGAAGTAGAAAATGAAGAAATGAGTCAATAAGCACATAGCAAAAGAAACAGGGAGAAAGAGAGAGAATGGAGAGAATGTTAATAGTGTCATTCTGAAAGAACAATAAATGCTAATGTCAAATATGAAAGCAGCCTGGAGAAGATTTACACAATTACAGCATGCTCACACTACTGTGAGAAGTTCATATTCATAACATAATACAGATATTGGAGCACTGCTGTTCAGATCACACACACCACTGACCATGAGGAAATGACAAACGTGGCTAGACATGAAAGGTAATAAAACAGTGCATATAAGCAGTTTAAAAGATATTTAAAACATTACAGCTGCATCCCCCCGAATAATAACGTTACACACTGGATTCACAGGAACATTATACAATTTCTAGTGAACCTCAGTCACATAGTTGGAATGAAACTGAGATTCATGTACTAAACAATAACCATATAAAAGACAGTGAAAGTCTTTACTGCATCTACTGCTGTGTTAAAGGAACACATTTACAAGGTTCATAAGTGAATGCATTGTCTATAAGAGTTAACACTAGCAGTTGCTCTGATCAAGCCTTCTAGCATGTGGGTTTGACATTAAGCTCTGAAAGGGAAAATATCTTTAAGGAGCAGGTCTAGGATCAGATTTCACAACCTTTAGAAATAAGTTCTTACACGTAGAGTGGTGAGAATCACAACTGATCCTAAATATGTTTTTCACTATTATCAAACAATAAAATATATCTAAGTGGCTTATCTATGTTATTTGTTCTGAAGTCTTCTCTTTCTAACAACTACTCAAATTACCTTTTAATTTCTGTTCATTTCTGTCCTTATTAGTAAGGGAGTCTGAAACTTGCTGCTGGTCATGAATTACATAGGGGATTTGTTCTGTGTAGTAGTGCCTGAAATTGCTTAGTCTACCCTGAATGTTATTTATACTGCTAACAATTTACAGAAAAACACAGTTACCTTAAGCGTTGCCAGCTTCACTTCACTTCACTTTATTTCCTGTTTTGTTACTGTTGCATTTTCTGCTTTGTCATTGGTGGCAAAGTCTGAGTCCCACCTTCCTAACTCTTAAAGGTACATAACCAAACATCTGCCTACAGTAGTTTGTCTCTGTAATGATAACACTTGTTGTCAACATTACATAAACGCACAAATCTACTACATACTTATACGTATTTATGAGCATATGCTCATTAAGGAAAATATATCTAGAGGAGAGTTCAGTAATGTTAGTTTCTAGTCCTGGATTTTATAATTCTACACTATTGCACAAAGCTAGTTCAACACAGTTTTCTAAATACCAGTTCCTTTATGGATTGCATGTGGTCTCATGTTTTAAATCTCACTGACATTATACACCTTTAATTGGTTCAAAATAACACTTTATACACCTAATAACTATGACAAATGAAAGGACAATGGACTTTTAATAACCAACATGTCCACTTTTTGTTCATAATGTGTTTGAAGTGCATCAGCCAAATTGAACATTTCCAACCATAATTGCTTCTAAAGGCTTGATTTTTTTTATTTTATTTCACTACATAATTAATAACAATATATTAAAAATACATAATATAAATTAGGGTTAAATCTGTTTGTTTAAAAGAACATTAAAGAAACTATTTAAGTGTGAAATACACTGAAATAGTACAAGTATGAGAGACTGAGAGACTGAGAGAGAGAGAGAGAGAGAGAGACAGAGAGAGAGAGAGAGAGAGAGAGAGAGAGGGATGGCATTAGCTTTCAACCTGCAGAATGAATAAATAATTTAATAACCTGAAATGACATCACAGCAAGCAATAGTGCACAGTGGAGATTTCTGCAGAGATTTGATCATAGGCATATATCACTGACCATCCTGACCATCTAGTCATGACTCAGTGACTTACTCTTATCCTTACTCATCATCTATTTTCCTGCTGTAAGATCATGTTCCTGTAAGTCACTGATCACTAAATAAGATTGATGATTTGAGGTGAGTGTGGCAGTAGCAAATAGCTTGATGGTTAATGGCATTTAGTATATGCACTATTGTGTCATGCATGTCTGAGATTTTAATTCAATCACACTAATATTCTATAGGGAAATTGAAATAGCCTTGGTTTATTTTATACTCTGCACCTTAATATAAAAATATTCAAAGCTTTAAAGTTCCATCACAAACTTACATTCACTGTAGCAATGTCATTATAAACAATTAAGTTAAACTGTAAAGAAAAACACAGAGGAAATTTAAGTTCTATTACTTACGTCTTGTTCTTGATTCCCAGGTTTGTCCTCCATCTGCCAATCCTCTAACCTCTGTCTCCACCACATCTTCATCCTTTGTCTTGGAAAGATCTCTCTTTCGGTCTTCAATAAACTTATACTCATTGAACTTATTGGCTGAGCCACTAATTTGTTGCATGGGGCCAAGCTCCAGGGTGGCGTCTGCCTGAACATTCAAGTTGCGCATTTCCCTAAATAGAGCCAATGAGGCAGGTGTGGGTGGTGGCTGGAGAAAGTTGACTTGTGCTTGGGAAGTGTACTCCCACTGGGTGCCATCCCCATCAGCCTTCTCTCTCCGCCACTTAAGGTTATACAGGAAATCTGGATCAGGGGTGATGACATTTGGTTCAGATTCTGGTTGGATTCTAGTTGGTGGGGAAGCTTGTTTACTTCTGTTGCGCAGTTCTTTAAATGTAGTGACTTTTGGAACAGAGTTGGATTTTGGGGATGTGCCTTTAGTAGATGCTTTTCTCATTTCTAGAGGTGGAGTCTCTGTGTCTGGAGTAAAGGCTATTAGCCAATCAAATCTATCCGGCCTAGATGAATTGGCAGGTAGTGCACATGGCTTTACAGAAGGAAATTGCGGTGGTTTAGGCAATATTTTTGGCCGTGGGGGTAAAGGACGTGGAGGGGGAGGGGGAGGAGGAGAATCAGGAATCACTGTGGCATACTCAAAACTGCCAAAGTTAGAATTAGTGATCTGTTTGTTGCTAATGGATGTGCTGTAATATGAGTCCGTTGCAAAGCTGGCATTATCGCTCAGACCACAATTACAGCTAGAGTTACTAGTACCTTCGTTCTCTTTGCGCTGCTTGGACATCTCTGTGAAGGACGTTGTTCTGAAACAATCCTTGCATTCTTCTTTCTGTTCATCTATGAATATTTCTTCTTTCCCAAGCTTACTGCCCTCTCTCGGCTCCCACCGTGTAAATGTGTTCTCCTTATTCACATCCTCTCCTGTCTCTTGTTTGCTGTTCAAAGCATCAGATATCTGTTCATCTTCCAAGACCCCATCAACACAGACCCCCAATTCAGGGCTAAGCCTTAGTAATTCAGCCTGGGTGATCCCTGCCAGTGTCAGCAACTTCCGTATCTCTATGTCCAGGGCATGAAATGATGGGGGAGGAGGGAGTATTGGTGGTGGTGGTATGGCAGGGGGAGAGGGCAAAGCTGGTGGAGGTGGTAGAGGTGGAGGTCTGGAGATTGGAGCTGGTAGACACTGAGGGGTTTTCTGTCTTTCAAGCTCAGCAAGCTTCTGAGCTTCTAGACGGGCTTTATGACGCTTTCTAGGAGGTGGAATGGGTGGAGTGGGTGCATCATTATACAGGGTGAAATAAGGAACCGGCTGTGATGGTGGTAGAGGCAACACAGGCGGTTTTGACACTGAAGATGGACTTAGAGATGAATTTTGGGTAACTGAGAGACTGAACGTTTTAGCTGGGGAGGAGGTAGAGGAAACAGAAGGTGTATTACCACTGATGTTCATGTATGTGTGCATTTCTGGCTGTGCACTGACATTTCTTGCTGGAGGTTTGGGTGGACGAGGAGGTGGATTCACAGGTGATGCTGCAAGGGAATCTGGAATTGGAGGCTCATCCAGGTCAGAAGGGGCGGTCATATCTACCCCAGCATCACTGTATTCTTGGGAATCAGACAATCTATCACTTTTATAAAGCTTCCAAGAAATGTCAATATTGCCCATTTCATCAAGTACATCAGAAATATCTTCATCAGAAAAGTCCAATCCAGCTTCCTGCAATTTTTCCAAATACATAAATCTCACCTGTTTGTTGACTTTTTCAAGCCTTTCTTGATGCACCAGCCTATATCTTAGATCCAAGTCATCCTTTAGCTCCCATTGTGCTAACTGAACAATTTGATAAAAGTGATCCACTTTGCCTAATTCATCAATAGAGTCCAAAAAGTTCAAAAGATCTACTTTAATGCCATTTTCTTTCTTAGATGCCTTGTCCATACATTCTGAAGAAGGGGATTGAGGAGCTGAAGGATATCCCTCATCAGGGGAGCATGGGGATGGTGATCTTACTGAAGTACTGAGGTCCAGTGGAAGAGAGCAGTATGGAAAAACAGTAGAGTGGGATAATGGGGGATGAGGAGAAGAATAATGCTCAGTGGCTCCTTCTTCTTCTTGCAGAGATACTGAAAATGTATCAGGACAATCAGAATCCAGATCTGAGCAGCTGCTAATGGAGGTGGATGAAGATGAGGTAGAAGACGTGAGAGAGAAATCCAACATTGATGCTGGGCAATCACAGCAAGAGGGTACAAGTGTGTTGTCATCTTCTTCATCGTCATCATTATCATCATCATCATCATCATCATCATCATCGTTTTTAACATTAACATCTTGATTATTACCATTTCCATTCTCGTCTACTATTTTTCCACTTGCATTTACTACAATGCCATCTTCTTTGTTGGCAGCTTCTTCTACTTCATCCACATTTCCATTTTCCTCTTCCTTTTTGTCCTCCATGTGTTTAGATACAGGACTTGCCAAAGGCTGCTCCTCCTCCTCTGGCTTACATTTGACTTTTCCAATTTCTGGTTTCTCAGACTCCTTGTTCTCCTGGGGTGGTGGGACAAGCTTGAGCTGCTGCCTGATGGTCACAGTGTTATTATTGTTATGATTATGATTAAATAAGCTGTTGTTGTCCTGAGTTGAGTGGCCATCACAACACAGGCAAGGCAGACTTGGTTCATTACAGTTTGGATCCACATTAGCAGGGACTAGATTTGATGCCACATGTTCAACTTTAGATCCACCCTTAGATTTGATAGATACTGAGGGGTTAGAGGTCTTTTGCTGACGGACTGTTTTGTTCTGGGTCACTGAGGATCGAGCACTTAGACCAATGCCCTTTAACCTGGAAGGCTCTGGTGGTGCTCGTGTAACACGACGAGGAGATGCTGAAGAAATGCTGCTTATATTTTTGTCCTCCCTCCTGGCTACATGGTTGGGTGGTTTAGTTTCTGTACGTCTGCCACTGTCAAATCGACGTGTTCGTGGGGGAATGGAGGGCCGTGACGAGTGCATTGTGGGCTTGTATTTAGTTCAAATATGATGTACAAAATTTTAATTATTAGAAACAGATATTTGGAAAAGTTTTCTGAGCTCCCAGTCAAGTTTGATCCACATATTGATCACATCTTGCCTCAGTGTACTTCCTGAAATATCAAGGAAGACATGTTAAATAACCCATTGTAGGATCTTGCTTGTGTCAAGGACATGTAAAATTTCTTATGAATTCTGTAAATGAAATGAATAATAAATGAATGTTAACATTATTTTTGACACCGACATTATTATTATTTAGGGTATACATATTTTGCTCAGTTGACTGATTTTGATTAATAGAATTCAGTGTTATGTACAATTTCCAGTATTTAATATGACTATTTTATCTATACTCCCAATCACACATGCTGATTTTAGAGGAAACATAGTTGACAGTAAATATAGATTTGACAACATATTGTCTAATCTAGGAAAAAATTAATATTTCAATTAGCTTTTTCAATCTAAATCAGTATTGATTAAATAACATAAGACATGCAACATTAGTGAACAACAGAGAAAGAGAATTAGGCCTAAAGAGTAGACCTTTTTCATTTAGAAAATATAGCCAAAATCCACGCAAGTATACTGCATCATCACAGCAAAGTGGATACGGGATATAAGAACACAATGATAAACCCGATCATCTTCTGGTTTTCACACTAATGCACACAAACAGTTAGGCTGCGCGCTGCTCGCATCCACCCAGTGTCCTTGGATCCAAAGCTCTCTATTAGGCCCCAGACACTGAGGCGGACGCATAGATGATACATTAAAGGCTACAACGAATTTGTATAAAAAATGAGGGAACAAAATATGTTTCATTAAAGATACATATAGAAATCATATAACAAAACAGAAAAATATTGGGAGCTTAGGGTGAGCTCCTACTAGCTCCTGCGTCCTGATACAGCCTCCGCTTAGAAGATACTCAGCCAGATGCGATGTTCATATCGGTTGCCATATTTGCAGGTTAACGCGGACTATTACAAAAATACTACAGATCTAGCTAGTGTTTATTTAATTAAAAACGAAAAAAATATTTGGATCTCTATTATGGATAGATAAATTGAAATAATTCATCTAAAAAACCTACCTTACCTTGAATCTGGGAGACAGTGACTCGATAAAGTACTCCAAAATCTATACTCCGGATTGTAAATGCCAGCAATATCCTCGATTCTTCCGACCTTCCTGGCTAGTTAGCTGTCACCCCAGCCCTCCCCAGCGCCATCCCTGTAACCACACCTCTCAGCATCTCCATCATGTGTCTCTGTAGGCCCACGCTCATTGCTTGTTTTAGATGCAATGTTGCCAGGTCCGCTGTTTATCCCTGTTTACAACTTGAGAAAGTAAATCCATTACCTGAAGAACAATGAATGAACGAATGCTTACATGTCTATCTATCTATCTATCTATCTATCTATCTATCTATCTATCTATCTATCTATCTATCTATCTATCTATCTATCTATCTATCTATCTATCTATCTATCTATCTTGTTGTATATGAAAGTCAAAGAGTTTTAAAAAAAAATGGAACCACCAACTGGCACCAATAATCACCAAAAGTCACAATCACAGATTTCCCCCATTCTAATTGTTGTTGTGAACATGATCTGAAGGTCTTAACCTGCCTTTGCATGATTTTATGCATTGTGCTGCTCCTACATGATTTACAAATTGTATAACTACCTAAATAATCATGTGTACAGGTGTTTCTATTAAAGTGGACAGTAAACCTTAAAGTTTTAAACTTGCTGTAGCCAGGGTTAGACCCCTTTAACTCTAAAATAAGTTACATAAACCTGCTCATTATAAATTACTTGTTATTTCTATGTGAATATTGTGTCCATTTATTAAAGCCATATAGTGTGTTTGCATTGGGGTCATGGAGGCCTTTTTTTTTATCACCACAGAATTCCTTTCTTTGCATATCCCAACTGAGGAGGTTGGGGTCAGAGCACAGGGGCAGCTATGATATACAGTAGCACCCCTGGAGCAGCAAGGGTTAAGGCTCAAGGGCCCAACAGTGGCAGCTTGGCAGTGCTGGGGCTGAGAAACCTTAACCTCTAATCAACAACCCAGAACCTTAACCACTTGAGCCACCACTGGCGAAATAATAATAAGAATCATTCTCCCCCAAAACACAACAGATGAGCTCTAGGGTTATGCTTTATACATAGATGTGTTTTCCATGCTTTAACACACTAATTTATTTGGAAATTATGTTAACCCTTTAGACGAATTAGGTGTGTTTACAGCAGGGAAATGCTGAAATGGTGTTCTGCAGGAATGAAATGCTGAAACAGGGTGTACTGCATTTGCAGAAACGAATTTCAATATTGCTTACTTTATACACGTTGTATGATACTATTAGTCATATTTTGTTGGATTTAAAAAAGCACATTTGGAAGGATTTTATTAATGACTATATTCTGATCATGTTTAAAGGTGTACTATTTCGTCGCACACCTGGCAACCCTGCTCTTAACGCACTCATTGCAGTATCAGAAAGCCGGTGACGCTGGAGAGGGAGGAAAATCCTGATGGGATGATGAACCTTATGTACTGTCAAATTCTTTCAAGGGTTTCTGGCTCCTGGTTTAAACTGTATGGTTTAAAAATATATTTAGACCCAAAACTTTGAGATATATATATACACGTTCTTATAAATGATTTTAATTAACATCCACTGAAGCAAACAGGAAGTTAATTGGACCAACCAGAGTCTATCATTACATCCGGTTTCGGTGATTTTTTTTTTTCGGCCATAGGCTAATATGTATACATAGGATAAATTTGGATCATATAATTAAATAATAGTTACATTTTAGTAGGTAACCAGTACTTATTTCTCCTTATAATTCATAGAATGCTACAAATAATACTAACATTAATACTAACGAAAAAACAGTGTCCAGTAATACTATGCTTACTCTGTTCACATCACACACAATATCCACAAATATTATTTGTATCTATTTATTGTTACTAAAATTGGGATTGATACATGCCATTTTTATCGTATGGTTTCAGATTATACAGTTTTCAATTGTTCAATATCTCACTTCTTTATTATTTAGACACTGCATTTGCAATACAAAAGTATGGCATTATTAATTGTTTATAGGTTACTAGTAATCACAGTTCATGGGAAGTGGAAAATATATAAATTATGGCTGTATTTTATAGACTTATGAAAAAAAACGAAGAAAAATCTTCTATATAATTATTACAACTAAAGTAAAAGCATGTTGTAATCATAACGCACTAGCAAAAGCATGACAAACAAACCTTTAACACTAGACGGTACAGAGGTTTTATGCATAATTATGCATAATAGTCTCTTTTTTTCTCAGATAATGACACTACTCAAATTTCAGTCCACTGCAGTCTCACTTCAACCACAAGCAGACAATTCTTTAAAATTGTTTAAAAAAACAAAAATCAAAAACAACCCACAAAATTATGAATATCATGTGACCCTCTCTTTTTATTGATACTATACAGGTTAACAGTGGGATTTGTAACAACATCATTTTAGTTGTATATTATAAAATACCACTACTTTAAAACTATTTTTTACAGTAATTAATCAGTTCACATCGAAAACCTCTATTTATCCTACCACTGCCATTTTCACGGGTTGGCAAACAGAAAACAGTGGGGACAGTTAGGGATTTCTGTTTGAGTTCATTTCTGCTTCAGCAGTGGTTGCTTAGCCTTTAAACAATGCACAGAGCCAAATAAAGAACCCACTGAGGAGAACAGATTGACGGATCAGATTGGTACCAATCACTGCCTGGTAACCAGCATTTTGTTTCCCTCTGCAGGAAGCTGAAATCTACTATTAAATTTAAAGGCTACATTCCATCACCTCACTGTGCACGAGACAGCTGTTGCCTTTACTGATAGAACAAGTATAAATATATATAAAAAATCAATTAGATTATTTTGGTTTGGACAATGTACAAATGTCCTAAGACAAATGTAACATTTCACATATTAGAGCTGATTATAACTGACCGTTAGATATGTTGCAATGGAAATGCATCTCTCAAAAGTTTGATTTTGGGCTCAAGAGCCAATGCTTGTGTGAAAAAATATAGATTTCTAAAGCTACTCTTGAGAACATATTTACATCAATGATCAAATGCACTACTTTCTATTTTCTACTGTTTTGCTATAAACATACTTTTCCATGCTCTTGCAAAAAAAAATAAAAATAAAATAAATTATGCCTTATTTGTTTCTCTTATAGATTTTCTTGGCAAAGTTAAGAAAAACAGCATGGGGAAGATTTTGTGCGTGCTGCTGGATGAGGTTTTGGAGTCGCAGGTAGCTCTCTTCCTCATACTGGTGGTATCGGAGAGGCATTTCCAGAGTGTCGTAAAGTTCCTTCACTCGCTCTACGCTCTCAGCATCACTCCGGCCATAGCATGCCTGACAGAGACAGAGAAGGACAGTGAAGCAGTGCTGAAGGGACTGAAATGTTCAGAACAATGCAGGCTATACTGCCTTACACAATTTTTTCTGTTTGTCAGGAATCCTAAAAAAAACAACTGATGAATTGATGAATCCATCCTCACCTCTAGCTCCACCCTCTGCTCAGGGGTCATAACCCTCAGTGCAGTCACCACAAGCCAGCTGCACTTATTGTCCTGAATGTCTGTGCCAATCTTGCCTGTTACTGCAGGATCACCATAGCAATCCAAGTAATCATCCTAACAAGAAGAATCAAGGCAGAATATGCACATCATGACATATTATTCACACAAGTAAGTCAATTGCAAATACATTTAGTAGGATTTGTAGATATGAGGCTAAAGTTTGGTAAAGTTGGTACCTGAATCTGAAAGAACTCTCCCATTTCAAGCAAGATGTGTTTAGCATTGTTGTGTTCCACTTCACTGTCAATTCCTGCCTGTGGTGAATGACAAGAATACATTTAATACTAAACAGTTCCAGTCCTCTATTGGAACAGGTCAGCTTCATTCCACTGCGTGCCAAGGAGCTGGTCCAGAATGACGTGATAATTAAAAATTTTCCATTAAAAAATTATTTAGAAATGTGTCCTATAAACATTTACCTTAATCAAAAAAAACTGAAAGTTACAGTTGGCCAAATCCGTGTAACCAAATGCATTTGTTTGTGATTCATTTTGTTTTTTTATTCATTTGGTTATACAGATCTTCCCACAAATGAGACATTTCCACATTTTTGTCCCATGCAGGACAGGCACTGAATCTAGTCTAACTCTCAGCATTCCTTGTTACCGGTTTGTAAAATGTACTTTTTCTTAGTATGCATGGTGAATACAATGCGACTCATTACATTTTTAGCTTTTAAAAAACAAAAAAAAAAACAGACTTTGGTGCTGTTATGTGCAGTAAGGCACTATAACATTCCCTTGCCACCCATGGTTCTCATGTGTTGTGAAAATTAATGATGTCATTATCGGCTAAAACACAAGCGCAGGTTTACTTTATTTACTGAATAAGTGCAGACTCGAGAACGAGTTGCATTCACTTTCACGAGAATCATAGCACAGTTCCAGTGCAACCAAACTCACACCACCTTCTTCACGTTGACTCAGCTTCGGTACCACAGTGTGCTTCCTGGTCCACATTTCATTACCAGTTTTTCATGCAAACAATGATCTGTTTCAGATTAAACTGAAAAGCCCCCCCAGAATATTTGTATAACAAACTTTGGTGGTAATGTCATTTAAAAAATGCACAGAAGACAGCAAGAATTTCTCTATTATTTAATTTTTATTTCAAAATGCTAAATAAATTGGACTCACCATATACATTGCTGCAGCCACTGGAAGATAAAAGGAGTAGAATGCAGTCTTGTACTTCACTATGGCTTTATATCTGTTACAAAAATCAATCCATTAAATTCAAGACAGAACATTGCACATGATGCATACTAAAACCTTCCATTCTAATTATTAATTATTTATTATGTGTATTTAATATCAGGCCTCATTATTTCTCACTTCTCGGTGAGTTCCCTTTCTACCAAACTCACCTGTCCATGGTAAAACGGTGTAAATCAATCTTTTTTGGAGGAGCAGTCATCAGATCAAGGGCTTGACCCAGCTCTGTCTGGAACGATGTCTGCCGCAAAAAACACAGTCTAATTAAGAACATGGATGAGCACATCTTCAGTGTTTTAATATATATATACACATAGACAATGAACTTTGACTTATGGAGGATTTCCACCTCAGTAAAAAGCTCCAACAAATGGACATAGTAGGGCTGCCCTCTGCAATGCCTTCGCAGCAGGCGGTAGATGGACCCCTCCAGGAGAAAAGCATCATTGATAGCATCCAGGCCAATGCCTTCCTGACAGATGAAAAATTGACATAAATCAATATCTCGTACTGCACTCTGCATTCTGAGCACTTAGTAACACAATCCCTAAACAGTTCCTCGATCTCCTAAAGTTTCATTTTCAATGATGCCCCCCTTGTCACACAGCATCAAAGAAAAATGCTATTACTACTTCAAGTAAATGTGTTTGATGGCACCATCTGAAGCTACTTTATTGCAGCTGTGGGAAATATTCCTCTATCTTATCCATGTTGTTAGTTTCCATTGCTCAGCTCTAATCGTTTCCATCAGACCAAAATTCTATGAGCTTTCATTTACATATGACCAAAAAAATAAATAAATTTAGCATTATACTAATGCTAGGTAGGCCACTGCTTGCTTTGTAGCAGGGATTCCGTAAAGGTTCTTCTCGATGTTGGCATGATTGGGTACATGAAAGCAAAGACCAGACATAATGCTTGGTGCATCATGCTGGAAGTAGCCATTAGTAGATGGTAGACATTTTGAGGACATTAATGGATATGTTCAGCAACAATACTCATATACAAATAGATGTGGTTCAGTGGTTAAGGTGTTGGACTACTGATCGGAAGGTCATGGGTTTGAATCCCAGGTACACCAAGCTGGCCACTGCTGGGCCCTTGAGCAAGGCCCTTAACCCTCAATTGCTCAGTTGTATAAATTCAACTAAAAATGTAAGTCACTCTAGATAAGGGTGTCTGCTAAATGCTGTAAATGAATTAATGAAACGAAGATCAACAATAATGCTGTGGTCAAAATCACTGAGATTAGGTTTGTTCCCCACTCTGATTTATATGAACATACCCTGAAGCTGCTTTCTGTATGATTTTGAACATTACTCTGAGGCCACATGATTGACTGATAAGATAATTGCATGAATGTGCAGGGTACGGGTGTTCCTAATAAAGCGCTGAATAATTATATATTTATTATGCTAATATAAGTATATATATAATGTATTTCAGGAAGTAAAATGTTATGCGGGTCACTAAAGCTTACCTTCTTATACCAACACGGCTGACCTCTCCGTGTTACTGAGGCATCCATTATATCATCCGCTACCAAGAAAAAGGCCTGCAGCTGAAGAGGTAAAAAGACATGAAAGAAAACTGAT
Source organism: Tachysurus fulvidraco (assembly GCF_022655615.1). Lineage (NCBI taxonomy): Eukaryota > Metazoa > Chordata > Actinopteri > Siluriformes > Bagridae > Tachysurus > Tachysurus fulvidraco. The sequence goes on along the minus strand of NC_062520.1, from coordinate 20,954,810 downwards.
GTTAGAAATGGGCTTTTACAGCACAATTTATCAACACCGAATGATAACATCTAGAACATGTTTGCATTAATATTTATGAGATTTGGCTGATGCTTTTAGAGCAAATTTGAGGAGTGCCTGTGTGTCTATTTTGAAAACCTTCTTATGCTAGGACAACAAGAAAGGAAAAGGAAAGGACAGGACAATAAAAAACAAGGAGAGGAAAGGACAAGGAAAGACAGGACAAGGAAAATACCCAAACTCATCATTTACCAGTTCAATGCACCATCCAACTAACAGGGCACGCTCCACTTCTTCAGGTGACAGCTTGGAGGATGAGATCAACTGACGCAGTGAGCCGATCACAGACAAGCCACGGTTCCTCTTGCCTCCTGTGGCATTGTACTGCAGTACCTAAAGACCAGAGAGCTTAGACTACAGAAAGATTACACACAACACTATACAAACTTTAGCTTAATGCTCTTTTCTTAATTCTGACATTGTTTTGTTAAAAAAAGGCTTGTCCTAAAACCTGATTTGTTCTTAAACCTGATTAAACTTGTCGTTTGCTGTTTTGCACAATCCTTTACAATATCTCATGTAACTGCTGCTATAATACTGTGTTCATTCCAGTATTTCTGCACACGCAATATTGTTGAACATACAGTATTTACACCGGTCGGTGCCATTTCTGTTTTTTGTCTTTTGTGTATTGTCTTTTGTGTAACATCTTGTCATTTTTTGTCTGCACTGTCTTGTTTGTCTTGTCTCACACTGTTTGCACCATGTCACACAGATGTACTTTATGTGGCTAGGACTAACTTACTTAAGTCCTTAACTAACTTACTTAAGTTCACTGACTTTGTTTTATGTAGCAGCTTGATCCTGGAGAAACGTTGTCTCATTTCACTGTGTACTGCAACAGCTATATACAGTATGGTTGAAATGACAATAGAAGCCTCTTGACTTGACTTGAATTGATATAAAATTTTCTTTATGGTTCTTCCTGCTGGACTCCTCATTTTTGGATTCAATAGAGAAAATGTTTGTTAAATGTTTATTTGGTTCTTGCCCTTTTTTCGTGAAAAAAAATCATATTATCTAAAAACAAAAAGATATAAAACCTTTTGAAGTCTCACATTAACTGATTCATACTTTAGCACAAAGATTTCTGAATAGTTACACTTTTAAAGTCTAGCAACGAGTGCCTTTATACGTAATGCTCATTTTGCAAAACTGTCCGTTGTTGTGATAATGAATCTAAATGAAATTGAAATTCTATTCTTACTCTTATTATATTTTAATACCTTTTAATGATTCTAGTTTTGGGAAGCAGAGATAATAAGCATTTCACTAGATTTCACTATTTACGGTTGTATATGAGACAAATAAAATGTGCATTTGATTGGAGAGAAAACAAAACAGCTCAGAGTGGCAGACAATCATATGAGTGCAAAGACCCAGAATAGTTCAACACCTCCTTCACTACATGAACATATCAGAGGTAGAACTGACCTCTTTGAGCCTGCAGAGAGCATCAGAAAGTACCGGGTCTGTGAAATCCAGCTCGGTCAACTCACACAGCAGCTTCTCAAAGTATCTGTCGAAAAGCTGTGGGTCTGACAAGTGGACAGCTTTACTGCAGGTTGTGTCTCCCTGGAAACAAAGCAGTCACAGAGCTTAAAGGTGCATGACTTGGAGAGAAATTAACTAAGTAATATATACTTTCTGATATGTTATAAATAAATGTATAACTTACCATGTTGTTGTCGTCCTTGTCTTGAGCTAATGGCAGTGCCAAAACATCACTCTACCAATCGTGAGTGCAGTTATATTTTACCTGCTGAGTTACACAAGAAAACACCCGACTCCCCACATGTCGGAGGGGCTTTTGGATGTTGTAGTTTTCGATGCATAAACACAAATTTTAGACGATTACCTGTACACTTCAAATCCCGAAAGCCTTTGCGACCGCTCTGCCCAGGCGCGTACTCGAAAAGCGTCATATGACGTGTGAAGATCTCATTGGTCAGAGCAATCGGACGAGGATGGGCTTCAGCGCTAGGAACCAATGGAAACGTTAGATGGGAGGGGCGAATATCAGGGGATCTAAAACGAACCATCTGAAGTTTCCAAAATGATTCACTTTAGTGATTTAAGTGAATTAGTTCAAATGATTCGGTTCTTTTTCTTGTTGGTTCCCTTATTGATTCCTCCCCTCCCAATATCATGTACTTCGCATATTTTACATAATTCTATATTTATTATTAATTTTGTAATTTTATCACAGATATTAATAATATATAGTATTGGTAATATAATATTATTTTTTAATACTAGATATTATTATCTCTCATTGATTTAACTGTGTTTCAACAGTGTCAAATCAGTCAAATAATCTGTTATTAATTTTTCTGGATGCATTTTGTTGCCAAACCCAAAAAATTATTTGTAAAAAATTATTAAAATTTTTTTTTATTTTATTTCATATAATAATAATAATAATAATAATAATAATAATAATAATAATAATAATAATAAAAAGCTTATTTACACCCAACTGCAATTAATGAAATTAGTATGTAAAATGAAATAGAAACTTGGTTTAACTCCATTTCCACAGCACTAATACTGACAAATTCAGTAACAACTGAAACTATTTCAATGCTGTTCAATGCTTTCAGAAAAATAGGGCCTTCCTACTTTCAAAAATGTAATTATATAAAAATGTAATGTAAAGGTTTAAGCTATCATATCATCATATCATTAGTCAGTAATAAATCTGTAATCTGTAATTCTGTGTAACACTAATCTGAATAGGAAGTCAAAAGATCCACAAGAGGGCGACATGTTTTACATTTACATTTACATTTACAGCATTTGGCAGACGCCCTTATCCAGAGCGACGTACATAAGTGCTTAAATCTCTAACACTGAATACATTAATGCTGGTTCACTAGGTTACATACTTAAGATACCATGAGTTTAAAACATTTGTTCAAAGTTACAATGAAAAAGTGTCAAAGTTTTTTTTTTTTTTTTTTTTTAAATGCAAAAGATAAGGAAAGAAGTGCAAGTTGAAGTGTTTCCTGAATAAGTAGGTCTTCAACCGCCGCTTGAAAATAGCCAGTGACTCGGCTGTCCGGACCTCTATGGGAAGTTCATTCCACCACCTTGGTGCCAGAACAGAGAAGAGTCTTGTAGTATACTTGCCTCTTACCCTGAGAGATGGTGGAACCAGTCGAGCAGTGCTGGTAGATCGGAGGTTACGGGGTGCAGTGCGAGGAATGATGAGGGCTTTGAGGTAAGAGGGAGCTGGTCCATTTTTGGCTTTGTAGGCCAGCATCAGTGTTTTGAACCGGATGCGTGCAGCTACCGGAAGCCAGTGGAGGGATCGCAGCAGCGGGGTGGTATGCGAGAACTTTGGCAGGTTGAAAACAAGCCGGGCAGCTGCATTTTGGATCATTTGCAGAGGACGGATTGCGTTCATAGGTAGACCTGCCAGCAGTGCATTGCAGTAATCCAGTCTAGAAATGACAAGAGACTGAACAAGTACCTGGGCAGTCTGTGTGGACAAAAATGGCCGAATCCTTCATGTGCCACATTTTTTGTAATAGTTCTTTATCTAATTATAAAGCTTTAGCATGCGGTGTACCACAAGGAAGTTGTTTGGGTCCTCTTTTGTTTTCTGTTTTTATTAATGATATGCCTTTAACTATTAAAAAAGCATCAATGACAATGTTTGCAGATGACTCAACTGTTTACTATGCTTCAGATTCATGTGATAAAATTAATCATGTTCTTTCTAGAGAATTAGATTCGGTGTATGAGTGAGTTAGTGGAAACAAATTAGTATTAAATATATCCAAAACTAAAAGTATGATTATTGGATCAAAACATAAATTGATGCTTGGATCGGAATTAAAGTTATATATAGCCAGGCAAAGAATACAACAAGTAGAGAAGGCTAAATTGTTGGGTTTGGTTATTGATAGTAATCTTTCTTGGACAGATCACATAAATACTATTGTTAACCGAATGGGAATCGGCATTGCAGTAACTAAAAAATTTTGTCATTATGTGAATCAGGGCACTTTAAAAATAGTTACAGATTCATTAATATTATGTCATTTGTCATACTGTACTGAGGTGTGGTCCTCAGCATCTAAAAAGGACTTGACAAAACTACAAATTGTGTAAAATAAAGCAGCAAGACTTGTTCTGGGCTGCTCAATTAAAACAAGTAGAGATCAGATGTATTCTAGTCTTTCATGGCTCACTTTAAACCAAAGAATAACAGTTACCTTAAGCACCATATTATATAATACATTGACAATGGGTCATATAATGACTCCCCACCCAAAAACTAATTTTATGAAGAAAACTGTCCTGTATAGAGCTATTGTCATCTGGAATAACATTCCTATTGAAGTTCGTCAGCTTCGTAATAAGCTGTCATTTAAAAGGTTTTAGGTAAGTTTTATATATCTGTTATGAATTAAAACCAGATTTTATGTATGTATGAGTATGCATATATATATATATATATATATATATATATATATATATATATATATATATATATATATATATATATATATATATATATATATGTATAGCATATTTACATTTTATTGTTTTACAGAAACCATATATTGTCTGTGCAATCCTTCAAGGAATGTCATATTCCCTGATGTGTGTGTGTGTGTGTGTATATGTGTATATTTATCAAATGTGATGATTGAAATGCTATTGTTGTAATGTAATTTTTTTTAGAGTGGACCCCAGGAAGATTAGCTGATTGAGTACACTTTGAGCTAATGGGATTCATATAAATAAACAAACATGTGATCCAAAAGTGGCTCCTTGCAAAGTATTTTTAAAAAAACTCTTAAATGTTCAATTAACATAGTGTACATGAGTATACATGTACACACACACACACACACACACACACACACACACACACACACACACACACACACACACACACACACACACACACACACACACACACACACACATTCATCCTTCTTGAACTTTTTCAGATTTTGTAGGATTACAAACTGGAATGTTAATGAATGTTAATTATAATGTTATGCTCATGCAATATGGTATTTGAAGGTGCAAAACATTTTTACTGGTACACAAAGGTTAATTGAACAAAAACAAAACATAAACCTATGAGTGCATATTAACACCTTTGGCTTCAACTACAGCCGCAAGCCTTCTGGGATATATTTTTGATTACTTTTGGATATCTGAGTCCTGATATGCTTTTCTATTTGTCTTGCCAATCAATATTTTGGTTAGAATGGTTGTCTATTTTTTTGGATCTGGTCCATCATGATGAAAAACATTCAACCAACATATCATTTTCCTGTAAGAAGATTTATTACACAACCATGTGTCTGGAAAGCAGCACAATGTTCCTGTAAACTGAGTTCATACTACCTGTTAACAATGCTGTTATTGAGGCTTGATTTACCACTTAGGGTAGATCAGCACAATATAACTATACAATATAACTTTCTATTTACTTAACGACCAAAGGTTAAAAGTAGGACAAGTGCATTCTAATCCACTAAGCAAAGAGTAAATATAAGCAGCATAAGAAGCAATTGTTTGTGTAAGTAAAAAACAAAAATCAGGATTAAAGCTTTACATAGGCTTTACTGTTGGCAACAGCAGATATATGGCATTATAATGATTCAATAAAAAAGTATATGTTTTCATGAAAGTTATCATTATATATTATTTTTACTAGATTGTATATTGTATTAAATGTAAATGTCTTTGTTCTATTACATTTGTATCTATTAAGTGTACAGAAAAACTGAAGGTAGAAGATACAAGATAACGGTAATGGGTGTTAGTTATTCCGCCATCTTATTTTGCCAGATACTTAATATCTGATGTCCTGGAGGGCCAGCAGCTAAAAAAAGATGAAAGATGGTCATTCATGATTTATATTTATACTGCTTCCAAACAGAAAAACAGGTGTCAAGAAGAGTACATTTGAATATTAAATATTAATAGCAAATATTATACAAACAGACAATCCACATGATTAAGAATGAGTTCTTACATGAGTATGAAAAACCTACCCAACTGTTAGAAATTATCCTACTGCAGTGCAATATATGTGGGCATCCTGCAATGATGACTCACAATTAGGGCATGCAATGAATGACAAGGAAAGTTTTTTATATATAATTACATTTAAATACTTTACAAGCATCCTATCTCACCCATCTTAACACCCTATCACCCTAACAGGCACAGCATTAGAAACCCAGGATAATGTATGCTATGATGATAATTATATCCCGAGGACCTTTCCCAGACCCAAACCAGGTAATGACACCCAGGTAGTAGTTGCAAAGAATTCCTGGAGCAGCATACATCTAAATATGAGGGAAGATACTCCTTACAGAGTGATTAGTTATAGCAGGGACTCGGTCTCCAGCCCCAGATTACTCAGGAAAATTTACATTTAGGCAAGACATTTCCTTTGTGGTCTGAGAATCTAATAGCCTGCCATTACATCTAAATAATACCATACTGTAGTTCAGCTGATACACCAAGCATGGAGACTTGGCCTTGGACAGAAATCCTTGATTCAAAAAAAAAACCAAAAGGCCCAAACGTACCTGATCCGAACTAATGTAAGTTTGAGTGCACAGAAATGCCAAAAATAAAAATAAGCAATTATAAAACTATAATAAATGTGCATGTACACTCATTTCACATTCTGATTTGACTGTAAAGTCAAATAATAGATAATTGATAGAATTGAACTAATAAATACGTCCTATAATGTTGCTCCATTGTTTTTCATTTTCTTGAAATCATCAACAAACCTTCAATTATTTCTTGCAGCATTTATGCTACCTACATTTTGCGGAAAATTGGCTGTACAGTATATATTTAGATGTATAGAACCCATACTGTACCCCTCCAGAGAACCCCAGAGGAACTTGTTTTCCCCATAATGCTAAAATGTTTAACAGTAGTTTCTTACGCAATAGTTCCAGTGCTGACAGAAATATTAGCTTACAATTCAGACATTAAATGAGATTATGAAAAGTGGGTTGTTACATTTGTCTGCCTGGCTGGAAGCAATGGTGGTCGACCCTGAAATTTGATATTTGATAGGTTACAAAATATGAAGGTAAAAATCTTAACTGTAAAAACAAAATAATAATAATTTAAATGAGGCTAAATTCTAAGAGTTAATAATAAATTCTGAACTCACTCTAGGCAGTGGAGGAGTTGGTGGAGGATTTGGTCTATTTTGATAGATAGGCTGACGTGTCCCTTAATAAACAGAAATAAAAGTTTATCTCCTAGTGTGGGGAAATATTTACCTCCATCACACACTTTATTACAGTGTCACTTACTGTTATTTTGAACAGGTGTGTCCACAGATGTGACATGTGTTGGGGTTTGTGCCTCCACTTTATTATTTTTACCAGTGTTTTGATTGGTTTGTTGATCTGATACCACTGAAAAAACATTTTCTATTAGTGCCAACAAATGTTTTGATTATCTTGTCATTTTAATTGTATTCATAAAAAATAAGGTTGTTGAATCAGTTTAAGAGCAGACATTTATTACACAACAATAACAAAAGCATTTGCAAATAAAAACATAAAATGGTATACTATTGATAATTTTATTAAGCTGTGTGGGTCATTTTAGGTGTATTTCAGTGATTCTTGGTAAATATTCTTACTTTGTATAGGTACTTCTCGCACAGGATTAGCCTGTTTTCTAAAATATAATTATAAAAGGAACAAATATTTGAGATTAATATCAATACATTTTATAGTTATAATCCTTCCTACTCCAATGTCTAAATATTCCTTTTCGTGACATTCAACATTTCAGTACGTGTCTGAATCATCGTCAGTGTGATTTTGGACTTACCTGTGGTGCTTTATGAAGAAATATGTGAGGATAGCCAAAATTACCACTAAAAAAATAACACTTAGTGTAATACCCGCTTCTGCACCAGGACCAAGCCTAGAAGACACAGCTTACACACAGATATAGACACATAAACAAAATATATACAGAAACGTTGTAAATGAATGGCAAACATAATAAAAGCACACTTACGTCTCACTGTCACATATTGAACTGCAGAGGCTGTGATCCCAGTGACAGAGTTCGAGCAAGTACAGTTATAATCCCCACTATTGTTTGGCTTACTGTTCTCTGTGACATACAAGAGTGGAGTCCTTGAAGGAATGCCATTCACAGTCCATGTAGCAGTGGGAGGGGGTTCAGAATAAGGTAAGCAGAGGAGGAGGATATCTGAACCTTCCTCGAATGTCTGGAGACCCAGGATTCTCACATCTGGCCCATCTACCACAAACAAGTAATACAGAGAATGTACAGTTCAGTTCATATACTGTTTACTTACACACACACACACACACACACACACACACACACACACACACACACACACACACACACACACACACACACACACACACACACACACACACACACACACACACACACACATACACAGGGACATAAAATCATATACTGTATATATAGAAAGATGCCTCAAGAATCAAAGAATAAACACATGGTTTAAAAAATACAGGAGCTACTTACTATGTTATCCGTATAAACACAACTTTATAATTAACTACTAACCAGGATTTGTTTAATTTACCTTTTAGCATATAAAATTCAGTACACATTTTATGAACTGAATAAAAGAATTAATCTGAAAATTATTAAAAACAAGCAAACGAGAATTAAACTTGACACAGGCATTTTTTTTCGTATTTACATACTTTTAAAATTTGTATCCTGAACTATACCGAATCTAATACCCATACTGATTCCCTTTACTAACAACCCCTATCAATTATTCAGTTACTACAGCAATAATAATCTGTTCTATGTTTGAAGGTACATCTGGTTTAATACTTACAGTTAATAAGAATTCTGTAATGTGCAGTGCTGGAGCTGACGGGGTTACTCAGTTTACACTGGTAATTACCAGTGTCTGTTCGCAGCAGTGGAGTGATCACCAGTGTTCTATTGTCATCCAAGAATGTGATGCTGCTGCTCGAATCTAGATTCTCGTTATCCTTCATCCACATTGTAGTAGTGATTGTGCCGTTTCCCTCACAGGTGAAATTAGCACTGTTATATTCGATGAGATAGCCCTCGGGGCCAGTGATACCTAAACTAATCACTGGCTCTAAGAAAAAGAGAAGGGACAGGACTGATATCGGAATGATGTATAGTCATACATGAATGATCATTCATCTTTAATTGGTTTCTACATTATTCTGAAATCTAAAACACTTGTCATATCTTTCATGGTGTAAATTGTTTCATGTTATTTATTTATTTGTTTATTTTCCATTTATCTGTGATTCCTACATGTTCATCGTAGCAACTTTAATATAATATATTTTTCTTTGCTGCTATCTTGTTTCAGAGCTGGTATTATCATACAGTTGACATGTTACTCTGATATAAACTAGATGTGCTTTTCTACATGCAACAAGTTAAGACAAATTTGCTTACCAAACACCTGCAGGAAAGTATGGTTTGCAATTTCTGTAAAATTGTTAAATTTTACAGTTAAGGTGTACTTTCCAGAGTCAGCCATGGTCAGGTTTTGTAGCTCTAGCTCTCCTGTAGTATGGTTGAGAATGACTCTACCCTGGTATGGGGGAATCACTGTCTCAGTGGGGTGAACATAGATGATGAAATCTTTATTGTCATTGAAGTTCCATATGATTGTGCTTATTGGCTGAGAGAAAGGCATGACGGTAAAAAGCACACTTGCTCCTACTTCCTTATTGATTGGCGCTGACGGTAACAGAATCTGCTCTTGATTGAATCCTGAGGAAGTAAATGTTTTTCAGTTTTAAATAATATTTCTGTGATTCTAACAATGAGCAACAACATGGCCATTTGATGTTTTGGCAGCATTTTTGCTAAGAGAGTGTTTCAAATAGAACATTAATTGTCCACCAAGATACAGCATGGGAAATTGTGTACTATTGTATTTGAATTCTATCTGAAATGTATTTTTTGCCATGCATATGATTCAGTAATTCCATCATGAAACCAAGGACAACTGAGTCATAACATGGTGTACTGTACATATACACATAACACATGACATTATTGTCAGAGTAAATGTAAAATCATTTCTTACTCCACACAAAGCTTGACCAACCTGGCTTCTAAAGCAAGAAAATGATTCTTTAATTGTTTAGGATTGTAAAGCATTATTTAGCCTGAGTCTTGGGAAAGGTGAAACAAAAAATATCTAGTACACAATATGTACATACTGTAGAGTTCTTCTCATTTACACATGTAATACACATTAACTTACATTTACACATAAACACATTTACATATTTAGCTGAGTATATTCTTACCTTTAAGCAGGGTTATGAACAGAATAACCATCATAACTTGCTCCATGATTTCTGGCTTGTTTTACTTTATGTGGTCTGGTTTCACATTTGCACCGGAATGCTCTGATATCTATATAGTACTGGGAAAGGATCATTATGCTGTGTACTTCCTTATGCTGAAGTGCCCTTTGGTTTAGGGCTGCTCTCATTTGTGTATACAATCTATTTAATTGTGCACATGTCCTGATTAGGCTCATTTCTTTTCATTCATGGATAGATGGACCGAGCTTCTGACAATGTATTAAAAAAAGGAATCCTATAATGCCCAGAGCTTATTATGAAATTCCACACTTGATGAGATGCCACACACATTTTCACATACAATACAGGGATTCAGATTAGATAATTCATCTACTGGTATGTTTTTATATGGTAGAAGGAAATCCTGTAGAATGTCCTGTAGACATAGGGAGAAGTTTCACAGAAACACTACACAGCCTGAGTTTAGGATTAAACCCCAAATCCTGAAATTATAAGGCAACAACACTTACTGTGTAAAACAACAGATACAATCTAAGATACCTTCATTTCAAAAGAAAAACATTCAGTTGAATTTGAATAGAAATATTGTATTGCACTGATTAAAGAACTGTGATAAGCTGTTGAAATCTGAAGTATCCCAAAGAGTAACGGGTAGATGGAAAACAACTATTTTATTGAGTTTGCAAGCCTGACAATGCTTAATAAACAGCAGTTTACAATATCAAACTCATTACAGGATATACAACAGTATTCAAAATATCATGACAAATGTTGTTATGGAGGCTTTATTTTCATATCTTTCTTTTTAAAAAGCCTATATACATTTGTAGAACTCCTGAAACAATTTGTAAACATGCTGTTTTCTGCTTACTTTGGAAATGCTTAAATGCTTAAATGTTGCTGGCAGAAAATTCAGATAATTATTTCCTGTTTTACATTCTCTGTTTGTGAGCAGAGAGAGTGAGCGAGAGAGAGAGAGAGAGAGAGAGAGACAGAGAGAGAGAGAGATCCTGATCCTGATATTCTATTCAATATCCTTAATTCCAAACCTTTTCATTTACATCAAAATAATACTCAGTAGGTATAATAGCAAAAATTCAGTGGTATAAGTATTAGTCATAGTGTAGTCAAAAATACAGAGCATTCTGATAATAAATATATCAAAACTCTTAGGAATAATAGCCAGTTAGCTTATCAATACACAGACATTGTGTATTGTCACTATATTAAACTACTGTGCAACCGAAACACAAGCTTAATCCACAGAGCTCTTCTTTCAGACGGTCACAGTTTTTATGACAGTCTGCTGTCCCTCACCAACCAGCACAACCTTTCCTTCGTCTCTTTCTCTTTTCATCATCTTCGTCTTCTTCATGATGAAACGAAACCCAAACACTCCAAGCATAATGCCTAAACTTAGAACTAGGACCACCAAAGCCAGAGCCAGCAGATTTGAAATTTTGCCCTCATTTAGCAGTAAATGCTCCCTCAGACCCACACAAAGTGCACTCAGGCCAACCAAAGTGCCCCAAAACCCAAAGGCCAACATACAGGAGCTGCAGGACAGCTCAGTGCCTCCAGTTATTACAGTGACGCCTGCAACAGAGACCACCCCACTCGGGAAAGTCACCGTTTCAGACTTAGGGTCATATGTCACTGTGGGGGTCGGGTGAGGGAGTGAAGAGATATCAAGGATTGGTTCCATTGACACAAACTTGTTTTAAAGGAGTACAGTATATCTCAATATGTTCTGTGACCAGTAACAGTGTTATTAACACATTTTTTTAAGGGCACATTCATCAGGATGTTGCTGATTAGCTAAACATCAGATACTTGGATATCAGGGAAATTTCCAGTCCTCTCTGATGTCAGTCCAACAGAGTAATATGACCAGAGGTACTGTAAAAGCTGCTGTGTTTCTTCATTCAGGTTCCTCTCAAAGTTCTTCTGGTTCAGCCGGCTTTTTTTTTTCCTGGTTTAGATCCTATCATTTAGACAAAAGAAATAATGATGAGCGTTTATTAATGTCAAAGTCTCTCGGTAATGCTGCCTTAAAATTTTATGAATGCACTAGGTTTCTTTCTCAATGGCTTACATAAGCCATACTAATACAAATCTATAAAAACTGGGAAAAAATTTAAATAGCTTTTATCAACCATACAGTGCATAATACTATCCAACTTATTCCTATTATTAAGTCATACGATCTTTGTAGTTTGGCCTTTGCTCAAACAATTGGCATACTTGTAAATATATTATCACTAAGTACTTGCTTCTAATTAGTGCCTGATATATTTTACACATTTGTACAAAGCATTCAGTCTACTCTTTCTGCTTGTGCCAAAACAGTCTTACTTACTAAACATGGTACATAGAAATACAGGCAGAAAAAGGCAGTAAAAATTGTTCATGACAATTGTCAAAAAAACCTACTACTTAACATGCAATGATTTTTTACTTTAATTATTTAAACATACAACATAAAATAGCAGAATCACTATAAAGAAACAAGAATAATTAAAAGAAAACATTCCAACTTACCTTTTAACTTAGTCAGTCAAGCAAATATATCCAAAGCATTTTCTCTAACAAATTCAGTTGACATGTTAGTAACATGCAATGAATAAACTCATCCTCGTGGCTGAGAAACACTAAAGCACCGATTCTATGTACCGACTGAAAGCAAGAGCCGTCCTTTACCCAAGCTGATTCTTTTAATTACATGGGGAAAATAGGCAGATTTTAATAAGGTTTAATAATATTTTTTAAGATTTATAATCTCTCTATAGGAGCTAAGTCTCAAAGGGAAGAATATGTACTATGATTGTGTGAAGTCAGAGACCAGGGTTTTTATTTGGCCCTTGTTATTATTTGCGTTATCACTTGTTTTCATTGCTCTTTGTGTTCAGAAGGAATTCCATGTCTGTCATTAAGCATCATTAAGACCCATTACCTCCTATTTATCTAAGTTCCACTCCCTTCCTTTTCTCCATCGCACATTGTCACTAAACACATGGTTACACTTTTAGCAACGGCATTGTTTTCTAGGAAGAAAGTTTGTTTTTTCCTTTTGTAAGAAATTTGGAGTTTTAAAGACTTTTCTGGTACTAAACCACAGTAGAATATTTTATAACATCACTTTTCTCTCGTTTCATTGCTCTTGAGTACATGGTCCACAATAACAAATTTTTTAGTATCATTAATTTATAGTGCTTTTAATTTTACTTACGTTTTTTAATTACAATATTCAAATTCATAACGTTACAAAGCAGAATTGCATTTAACCTTGGACAAATATAAACAAATTAAACTAGTTGAATTACAGTATGTGCAAATAATACAGTTAAACAATTCAATTTTGAGACATGATCAACTTTAGCTTCCTTCTGAAAGTCTACTCTTTAGCACCATATTCATAGTCAACAGTAGCAATATCTGAGACAGTGGATACATATGAGCACCTCTGGAGCAATTTATCATTTATTTTATTGCAAAGGAAACAGTGTGGGAGTGAGCTGCAATTTATGTGAGCCATGTGTTGCTTCTACATGCTGAGAAGAACCTTATGTTGCTGCTCAACAATACAAACATATGAAGAAACTCATGATTTATATGAAAATTGCAGCTTGTTCTCCTCACTGTCCTGAGAGCTGCCTGCCCCATATCCAGCATAACCTCCAGGTCTGTAGAGAATTCAGAAACAATTAAGAGTTCAAATAAAGGTTTGGTAAATCAAAGTAATGTGGTTTACATCTATACAGAGACAACAATGGTACTGTTGACTTGCTTTTAGGTATTACATCATACCAATCACTTGTGTACCCACTAAATGCTGAAGAAAAAAAAAAGCAGTGGAAGAATACATCGCTGTGGCTTTGGTGTTAATATCCACATTTTTTCATGAGGACAAAGTCTATTTAAGAATCTTCCACAATCCTTTAAATCGTGATCCATTATGAGTAGAGATTCTTTGGCTTATTCAAGTAAGTAAAGTATAAAATCTTTAGATGTCAACAGGATAAAATTAGCATAATTGTGGCCTCAAGAAGTTTATTGTTGTGGTGATGGCATTGTAATAGGCTCAAGCTAGTAATCCAATAGAAATGGGATCTCAGAGGCCAAAAATAGTTGAGCCAAAATCCCTGTTGAGTTAATGACAAAGATATAGGTATATATACAATTAAAAAAATTTAAATCAAAAAGCTTAAGTTAAGGAATATGATTATATGAAGGGAAGATTTAATTTTACATAACAATGCTATGCCATTTACCCTGTATATACAGTATATACTGTTCTTATAATAGAAACCAACACATAATAAAATAATAATTATCAATAATTAGATAACATATTTTTAAGATTATAAGAAGATTATAAATAGGTTGTAATTATAAAAAATAAATTCTGCCCAATTAACATGCAGCCAAAGGAAAAGCAACATGAATAGGACAACAAATCAATATGGGTTGAGGATGTGTGAATGGTTTCTAAATGTCATTGGTTTTGCCTCAAGAAACCTGCAGAGAAGATGTGTGTTGACTTCATAAGAAGCCAGAAAAAACCTTACCAGCTTCAATTTAAGAATTGAGAGAGGATTAAATTGGGTCAGAGCCAAGAGTAATTGAAGGGAGATCCAAACATCCCAGATGGCCCTGTTTACTTTCTGTTGAAGAACAAGCAAAGCTTTATGACTAAATTTGGCTTAAAATAATGACAGTATATTAGAAATCACAGATAGAGGACATGTGGGTCTGCAGGTTGGCTACAATTCTAAACAAACACTAATGGGAGTGGGATAATACAAGATGAATGAAATGGTAGCTTTCTGAAGAAAAAAAAACAGAAGAACAGATGGTAAAGCTTAAAGATCCTCAGTTACTAAGTATTTCAGAAACTAACTGATTATTGACTAACTAACTAACTGAAAATTTTCTGAAACTAATTGATTGCATAGTTGTTTAGATTAATCACTGTAACAGTTATTTTTTGTAAATTAAGAATAGTTTGAGTATTGAGTATGAGTATTGAGAAAAGTTAGCAATACCTGTATGATATGTGCGATATGAAACTTAAAGTTTTACCCCCTTAACAGACAGACTGTGATTGGTAAAGTAGGTGCTTTGCTCTCTAGTTAGATTTTATAAATTGTAGAAACAAAGAGATTAATTCAAATCTCAACAGCTTATGGGAGTAAAATCCACCTTTACCAGACTTAACCCTGCTGTCAGAGGTAACCACCTAATTCCTTCTCCACCCACTGTTTTATCTCACCCCCTCTTCTCCCTGCTCTTTACAAGTCAGATTTGGTAATCTCTAAGAAGGCAACCATATTGCTGAAAGAAAAAAATCCTATTAATTGAGAGTCAGCCTTTGAGAGAGAGAAGGATTCTGCCTGTGGCATTAAGTTATTGCTTCTGAATCCAGGTCCAGCAATGGGAAACTCCAAGAGCAGTGCCATGTCCAAAGAGATCCTAAAAGATCTGAAGATATCAACAAATTTTTCAGAGGATGAGCTCAGCCAGTGGTATGAGAATTTCCAGAAACAATGCCCATCTGGACGCATAGCACCAGATGACTTTGAGAAGATCTATGAGCGCTTCTTTCCTGACAGCGATGCCACTACGTATGCCAAGCATGTCTTTCGATCATTTGACACAAATGACGATGGGACACTAGATTTCAAGGAGTACATAATTGCTCTGCACATGACATCAGGTGGAAAAACAGAGAGGAAGCTGGAGTGGGCTTTCTCACTGTTTGATGTTGACAAGAATGGCTACATAACCAAGACAGAAGTAGCAGAAATCTGCCAGGTAAATGCTTATGAATAACTACAAAGTCTGTAATATACAGTAAGACCACTTCAGGCAATATCGTGAATCATTTATAAGGCATAGTTTTATCTAAATTTGAGGATTTCAGCAAATAAAAATGAGAACATCTTTTTATTGTCCTTTCTTAAAGGAAATTAATTACATATACAGCAGGAGAATATTAGTTTATCATAACTAAAAATCTAGCATTGTTGCTTCAAATATATTGGCTTTTTTGTATACGCACAATTAAAAAAAAAAACCTGCCTAGTCTAGTGTCAATCATTGATTGAGTAAACACTAATCATTGCGGATGTACATATTGTAGTTAACATTTTACATGCACATGTTAGCTCACTTTGTACTTCATAAACATTATACTTGGTTTATTAATGTTTAGGTTTATTCTTGATTAACTAATGCAGAAAAAATGTACATGTACTGTCATAACATGTCTATAATATTTGTTTCATTTTTTATAGTTTTATATGTTCATTTTATATGTTGTGTTTCAGAAATAAACATAATAAAATGTCAATTAAAGGTAAAATATAGTGGAATATTACTAGATATTATCAGATTACTAGTGTCCAGGACTATGGAAAAAGCTTTTAATTATAGTCACTTTAATTATAGTCACTTTAATGTCTTTTTTCAGCTTAACTAGCAGTTAAACACCACAATTAAGGCCAATTAATTATTAATGATTGACTTTAAATTTCTAAATCTGCACTGAAAGTAAAACTCCAACCTGAGGTCATTGGTGACTCAGTGGTTTAAGGTCAGGTTTCAAGCCCCCACATTGCCAAGCTACCACTGTTGAACCTTTGAGCAAAACCATCTTTGCACTGTGTATGCTGTAACGTTCATAAAGGCTAGGGTTTTTTTTTTTGAAGACTTTTTAGCTTTATTTTAAGTTTTCCTTAAGTAACATTATTTAACAGAAACAAAACATGGATTTCAACATTAATACACCAAAAGTGATAATCAATGCCTGCATTAATGTTCACACCATCTGTGAGTAAAATTACAACCTAAAATGCCCAATGTGATTCAACACATTAATTACTGTTTTTATTAATTAATGTTTTAGTTAGTATTTTAAATTTTTTCACACTTTGTATTGACTCAACTTGGATATAAAATAGACTTGGAATTGGGATTATACACCATATGGTCTAAAATTTGTGAACACACAACTATCACACCCATATGTGCTTTTTGAGCATGCCATTCCACATTTAGTCTCTCCTTTAATTATAATAACCTCCAGTTATCTGTATAGGCTTTGCATTAGATTTTGGAATGAGGTTGTAGAGATTTGTACACAAAAGCATTAGAGTGGTTATTCACTGATGTCATGCTGATCTGGTGTGCAGTTGGGATTCTAGTTTATGAGTAGGGTTGAGGTCAGGGCTCAGTGCAGGCCACCATTTGTCCACTCCAACCTTGGCAAACCATGTCTTCATGGACCTTTACCAGGGAAAATGTAAAATGTAGCATGCTGGTAAAAATGATCTCAGTATAAATAAACCTGTTTTTTGAATGTGTCTAAAATCTACACAAATGGCATCATGAAGACCTAGAAGAAGTCATCCTAGTCTGTAAATAGTTGCTTACTCAGAGATGTGCCAAGAAGGGTAACATTTAGCATGATGCTATAACTACAATGCTTCTCTGTGTGGATAGTGCACAATGTTGAATCTATGCCAAACATATCAATCTGTCCCAAGACAAAATTCTTCACTTCTTTATCACAAATTATTGCAAACTCTAAACATGATTATATATAGCACAACATTATTGAATAAAGCCCAGATGTTTTGCAGTGTCCAGGCTATTATTGTCCTGTGAACAACATCTGTCTGAGATACTGGATCTCTCTATCTCCTTCAGAGTTGCCCATGCTTCTTAGCTGCTTATCTGCTCACTGACTTTTGATGGACATCCTCTTCTAGGCAGTCAGAGATCAGGCATAATATTTAATTTTTTTTAAATAACAGATTTAATGTTGCTCCATGGGGCATTGGGGAATGGGACATGATTTATAACCAAAGCCTGACTGCTAATTTTCAGAAGTTTAGAACTTCCCTGGTCTTCATAATTCTGTTTCACTGGCTATGTTCTTTATGTAAAGAAAAAACTGCATTTTTCTGTCATTTCTTTCCTCTCCACCCCTTAGGCCATTTTTAAGATGATTCCCAAGGAAGACCAAGAGAAGCTTCCAGCAGATGAAAACACACCAGAGAAGAGAGCAGAGAAACTATGGGGGTATTTTAACAAAAAAGACAATGGTAAGATTCAGAGAAGGGTGATAAAAACTTTTTATTACAAATTATTACATATAAATGGTTTTTAAAATTTTGTTATTATGAAGTTAAACAAAAAACAGAAACATTTCTCTCTCTGTTTTCTCAGAGCGGTTGGCTGAAGGGGAATTTGTTCAGGGGGTGATGGATAACGAAAATGCCCTCAACCTAATCCAGTATCAGCCCATTAAATAAACAAACAAAAAAGCTGGACCCAATCTAGGGCCTCCAGTTACTTTGTAAATACTATTATTTTCTGTTTCTTTAATGTTGGCAGTTGTGGTGAATTGTTGTGTGTTCACTTCAGTAATACACACAAATACTCCTGTACTCCCAAACAGCTTGATCATGCATTCATAATGCAAACAGGTATTCGAAATGCATAAAGATCACAATGGCACACACTTTTATTGGACCGGGATGTTGCTGGACAATGTGACTAGAAAGGCATTTCATTTTTATGTTTTCTATATAAAGATACTGGTGGAATTTATTATTTATTATATTAGCTTATTATGTATTAGATTTGTGATGCAATCTGTTGTATATTGATCTCTAGTGCCACCAAGAGGAGGCAGCTGTTTGAACTTTAGGCAAAGTAGGCATTTAAATATTGTGTCTGTGTCATTTATTACTGATGAAATAAAATTTTAAGAAAATGCAAAGTGTGTGTTTTAGACTTCTCTGTGAAGCCCACAGATGTCTTGTAGATTTATGTACAGTGTATGTTAAGTTTATACAGTTTCATTAGACATCATACCAGAGAACTCCAAAAAAAGTCTGACCACCTCTGTGATCATGTTTTCCACATTTGATTGTCTGAGTAATTTGTGATCAAATGTGGAAATATGTGATAGATTATCACATAAACAAATATGAATAGTTTATGTAATAATGCAATCACATGTGCAAAGGAAATTCAGCTGTGAAAAATCACACCACACACCCCACATGTAAAAAATGAATACATGGGAATATGTCTACTACCGATCAAGAGCAGTTCTAGAAAAATAACAGCACATACATTCTGAAATTAATGCTTTTTGCTTTTATCCAATCCGAGTTTAATCCACTCAATATCTAATCATATTCCATTTAAAAGAGAACTCCGTGTTCAGACTGAAACATCATTCCATTTGTCAAGCCTTCTGCATTTAGAGACCCTCAGCATTAGAATTTCACTTCTGCCAATTTACGTAAGTTTCAATAAGAAGGTGAGTCTGTTTCCTCACTGTCTATGGCCTCTTCCACGTAATCCATCTCCCTCTCGCAGTCCTCACACTCCTCAGGTTTGCATCCTTCTATCAGCACTACTTCTGCCTTCATTTCCATACGCTCATGCTCTAGCCACATACTATCAATCACAACAAAAGGCTGCTGTAGGCCATTAACAGAGTAGAGTCCAACTCCTGAAACCACCTCCTCATAGGAAGGAGCTGCACATGTTTTCTCCAGTTGTAGTCTCTTTCGACGGTGAATCTCAATGATAGTCTTGGTATAGGAGTTGAAGGTGAGTACAGCAGCACCCATACAGCAGCTAAAAGACATCCAGGCCATGCTGAAAAGGAACGAAGAAAACAATTAATAATGAAAATTTTAAAGTGGAAAAAGAATAAATGATCAATGAGATGTAAGTGAAGGAGATGAAAGAGTAGAAAAACATGGCTAGAAGTCTCATAGTGGCACAGCAACAACTTTAACACTTGAGAAGTCTGAAGAGAAATAAGCTGTCCCTAAATCTTGTGTTGAAAGTGTGTTCTAGAGGGCCTTCTGACAAAATCTACCAGGATTGAACAGAAGGCTCAATAACAGTTATTCAAAATAGCTCTGTTCTTCCTCCTACCATTCCGGAAGGCTTCACACCTACTGTACTAACTACTAACCTAGTAACAGTTTCTTCCTAAGAGCCATTTCACATCTGAACTCTGAATTCACAACACAGTCCAGCAACACCGTTTGTGAGATGTCTCACTCAGAGCAACTTACAGAAGTGCTTGGAAGTCTTTCTCAATGAAATGAGAAATGAGTACTGGCCCATCATTTTAAACTCGGTTGAGAAATAATATACCATGAAACTTTTAAGTGTTAATGATACTTCAGGAAGCGTTAGAACTTTAGACATTGTTTGAAGACAGTAAGTGACCCTGTGCTGTTTGGACATCCTGAGGAAGGTCACTCCACCACCTAGTTGCCAAAAGAGAGAAGAGTCGTGATGCCTACCTACCTTGTACCCTGTAAGATGGTGGGACCAGTCAAGCAGTGCTGGAGGATCTGAGGGAGCATGTTGCAGTTAGGGGAGTAATAAAGTGCTTTAAGTTTAGAGAGTGTTTGTCCATTTTTGGTTTTGTGGTCAAGCATCAGTGTTTATCTGTAGGCAGCTACAAGAAGCCAAAGGAAATAGTGTAGCAGTGGGCTGGGGAAGGAGAATTTAGGATTGTTGAAAACAAATCACAAAGGTGCATTCTGGATCAGTTGCAGAGGCTAAATGGGGCTCAGAGACAAATTTGCCATTAGCAAGCTACAGGAGTCCAGTCTGGAAATGACAAGGGACTGAAAGAACACCAGAAATAACTCCTGTGTACAATACAAAATTCAGTCTTATTTTATGTTATATTATATTAGATTATTTTAAGATTAGATTAGATTATACAATATGTCCTATATATTCAATATTTGTTTGTGATGCACTGTACTTTGTATTACCTGTATTTGTCTATTTATTAACATTTCTATTATACAGAGTGTTTTCCTCTATTTGTAAATTTAGTAATTGAATTGTTTTAGGATATCAGCAAAAATAATTTCAATAAACTTTTAATCATTGTAAATGGAAATTCTATTGTGAATTTACCCATGTGTCATTGCGTATGTACACTGTAATGAGTATTAAAGAAAAGAATGAGTACACTCACGCAAAAGACCAGCCATAGTCCCAGTTCTGAGGTCTCCAGGCTTTGGGTCCTATAATCACAGTCACCTGGAAAACTGTGGTGTACATCATGTGGGCCATCATTCCAGTTAGGCCTGAGAAAGAAATGCGAGGGACATACTGTAAAGCTCCAAATAGGAAAAACAAAAACATGGAAATCTTTTTGCAGATGTTTATGAAACAAAAAATAACAGAAAACACTAGCTTCACCTCGTACCTGAAAGCACAGTGCATAAGGCTGCAAATGCGTTGATTTTGAGTGCATACATTTCTTTATTCATACAAAGAACCTCCAACCACATCAGCAGAAAACCTGTCCCCAACAGACCGATGTATATGAACTCAGATATCATAGACAACCAGAGAACACCTTCAACAGATAAAAAAGTAAGAGGATTCACGCATACATATCTATATAAATCTATAACTTTTCAGATAGATAGATACTGATTCTTAATATTTTCTTACCATGTGTATCTTCAGGAGTCAGATCTAAAAACCTGCGACATCGTTCCCCTGTAGAATAACAGTCAAAGCATTTCCTTGTAATATACATTACTAAAACATTTCCATATATAGGCATTTACGTTGGAATTGTGATGTGTATTCCATTGCTAATTCTTTCATATTCCATCTTTCTCTCCTCAAATTCTTCAGATTTTGCTTGGTAGGGGTTCTCTTACCATCAGCATGTTTCTCACAGGATTTCCAGAATCCTGCATGGAAGTAGCGAAACATGTATTTGTCCTCTCCTGTTTCCCAAATGTACTGCACAGCATTAGCCAGCTGTGTCTGTTGGGTCTTAATTAGCACTTCTGAATGGTTTTGTGATACTGTTTCATTAGAAGGAAGCTCTGGGCAGACAAAGTGATTAAAGGTCAGATATCTCAAGTTAGAACAAGTCCAAAATATTTCTGTAAATAATAGCACTGAAGTCAATAATTCATATCTAAGAAACACAGTGTATAATCTCTGTGACCTTATGGAAAAATTATACACATTTGACATGTGATAATATGTTCTTCACCGTGTTATGCTATGCTATACAATCGTGACTTCAAGTAAACATGCGAAAATAATTATATGTGGAAAATAATATAACATGTTCATACATGGGAAAATTAACACGTGCAGAGTGAACTTGCAAAAAGATAAATGGTGGGAAATAAACAAACAAACAAACAAACAAACAAACAAATAAATAAATAAAGTCACACTGAAACATAAAACTAAACGTCTCCATTTATGGCCCGGACGCATAATTCGCTCACTTTACAGGTCATTGTGTGTGTGTGTGTGTGTGTGTGTGTGTGTGTGTGTGTGTGTGTGTGTGTGTGTGTGTGTGTGTGTGTGTGTGTGTGTGCGCGTGCACGCGCGTGTGTGTCTCTTCCTTTAATCAGATATTTGAATGGGATTTGGGAGCTTAAGCTGTAGGTTTAGTGAATATCATCTCAGAGAGTACTTTAGGAGATCAGAGGTAGTGCCAAAATCTGACAAGCTTAAAACACTACAGATCAGACAGATTAAATTCAATTCAATTATGGTCATACTCAATCTAATTTAAAATCTCACTTGTATTGTATGCATGTTATGAACCAAAGTGAGAGAACAATTTGCACTGCAATTATTTGATTATTTTATTGATTTTTTGCAAAAAATATTTTTTGGCTATACCTTTCTCTTTCAGCAAATTCACTGTGTACAAATTTTAAATTTCACAATTTTTTGCAAAAATCTGTTAATCAAACTGATCAAAACTACTAAACATTTGAAAAGAATCCAGAATTTTAACTTTGTAATACTAATTTAATTAAATACATTTATTTTACATTTACTTATGTTCAATATATTAAAGGCAATCTGTTTTATTTGATCACAATCTGATATGTCAAAGATTACTAACAACATTGCATGGTTTTTGTGCAGCATCAGATTTACGTTTTTTCTCCCTCACTTGCTGTTTTTGGCTGTTTTTGCACAGCCATTACATGAAAAAACATGCATTCTTGCTTGTTAATGGTTCCCTCTGCTGGAGAGAGGTAACAAGACATTAGCAAATGTTGAGGTTGAAATGATCAAAAATTAAAAAAGTCTCTGGGTCCACTGGGATCACTGAAACTCCACAGAGACTGGATTAATAAATAACCTGAGCTGAGACTTTAGCTTCAATGAAGAAAGAAACTTGTGGCTTGTGATGTTAATATGTGGTTAAATCTATGTTTCTGCAAGAATCACTATCTGCTGTGCTGAAATGAACTTTTTAGGCTTTTTAGTGTAATCTTGCGTTTGAGGTTTTAGGCCTCGATATCTATTCAACACTACTACGTGTGACAAAAAATACACTCAGGACTTTATTGGTAAACAAACAAAAAACAAACAATTAAACAAATAAATAATTGGGAAAATTATCAAATAAAATACAATTATTATTACAGTATTATTTCTTGTTGCTTTCAGTAACTAAGAAGGAAGAAATAAGAAAATGTGTATTATTATTATTATTATTATTATTATCATCATTATTATTATTATTATTATTATTATTATTATTATTATTATTATTATTATTTGCTGTTGTTGTTGTAAGTAGATCTAGAGCTAGATCTGTTTACTCTGTTTAATCTGCACATCACTGTTTAATCTGCACATAACTCTGTTTTGATTGTGCACTTTTTGTTACCTGGTTGCACTGCGCCCACTGCAAAACGCTCGCTGTTGTTCTGGCTGCATTTCTCCATTTTAACCGGTGAGAGGCAAAGCGGTTTCACTACTTTCTGTGTTCCCTCACACCAGTAGGAGGTGCAAAAGGCCAGTATAGATAAAACCAGAGCAAGAGAGGTCAAAGAGAGGCAGAGAAGAGAACGGGAGCGGCGAGGCATATGCTCCAGCATACTCACATTTGGTTCATCTGCAAAGAGAATACCAAAAAGCCCATGATAATAATTATTCAATTGTTCATTCAATAAATAGGTTATTTTTGTTCAGTAATAGGTGCTGGGATGGGGAAGATTCTGAACCGGAAATTGTTAGATTATAGTGGGAAAACCAATAAGAAAATATAGCTGCAAGCAGCGATGGCGGGCCCTCGCATGTTTTTTTATCGCTATACGAGGCCTCCCAGAAAACAATGCACGGTGGGCAAGTGCATGAAGTGGGTAAATATCAGTGGACTATTTTATGTTGTTACTGACACATTTGGGGACTGTAGGTAAATTAAACCCCACATTTTAGACAAACGGGGGCGCTAGTGAGCCACTTAAGAGACACAAATTTGTCTGACCTTTTTGTCCACACTTAACAGCAGACAAATGTGATGTATGTGTCAAATTAATCTAAGCATGCCAAAAGCCTTAAATATGCCTGAAATAAAAGTAAAGTTTGACATGATGCCATGGCAACGGTGTTTGAGATATCAAAAATCCGTTCGCAATTTCGCATTAGATTCAATCGCATGAATCCTCTAGGAGGAGTATTTAAACGTTCATTGCATGCAACTGTGAAAAAATCCACCTTTGGGACTGACACACTTCCTGGGGCCTGTTGGTGGCGCTATACCCGGGACTCACAATAAGCACATCGATGCCATCGGAATCCTTGGCCGAACATACACACCGCGTGTCATCACAATAAGACATTTTTTTTTTTTTTGACATTTTTAGATATTAGACATTTCCTGTTTTTCTGAATTCGCCATAACTTAGTCGAATCACAATGGCAGCACCGTTCGAGATATCAATAATCCCTTCGGAATTTAGCAAGTGCACTGTCTCGGCATCATGTTCACCGCGTTTGATGTCAATCGCATGAATTACCTAGGAGGACTATTTAAAAGTTCACTGCATGCAATTATGAAATAATCCAAAATGGCCAACTTCCTGTTGGGCAGAGCTCATAGTTTAGAGCGTGAAAGTTCGGGTTGATGAGATCTATATGCGTACCAACTCTCGTACATGTGCGTACATAATTGCCCGATGTGTGCACAAATGTTTGTTTTTGCATTACAGGGGGCGCTACAGAGCCCCCCTGCCACGCCCGTATTACAGCCTTTGCCCAAGCCTAGCGTCGCCCGACTCTGACGTGTGTGCCAAATTTCAAGAGTTTTCGAGCATGTTAAGGGACCCCAATTGGTCAATGTGGGAAATAAATAAATAAATAAATAAATAAATAAATAAATAAACCTGAGCAAAAACAATGGGGCTTCGCACCATCGGTGTTCGGGCCCTAATAATAATAAAAAACCCGAGCAAAAACAATAGGGCTTCACACCATCGGTGCTCGGGCCCTAATAATAATAAACCCGAGCAAAAACAATAGGGCTTGGCACCATCGGTGCTCGGGCCCTAATAATAATAAACCCGAGCGAAAACAATAGGGCTTCGCACCAGTCGGTGCTCTGGCCCTAATAAACCCGAGCAAAAACAATAGGGCTTCGCACCATTCGGTGCTCGGGCCCTAATTAAGCATGGATTTATAGGGATGAAGGGAATCCGTAAAGCGATGCTTCCTTCTAAGGGATGAAGTGAACCCACATGATGCAGCACAATGTCCTAGAGCACAAGCATTTTCCCTTAATATGTCATGTGTCTGTGTAAAAAAAAAAAACAAGAGGAAATTAGAAAGCAGCATGATTAAACACAGGCAGCTTCTGAAAGTTGTTTATAGTTTAAAACTAAACATTTAAAAATATTTATCTACTTATTAGCACAGTTTTTCTACAAAAGCCTGATGTTGTAATTATTGCCACCTTTACAATTGATGTTTTGTGACAATACCGAGAATAACAGCACCGAGCCACATCCTGTGACATCAAACAGGTTAGAGACACTTGTAGAAGTATTGTGACGCACTTCTCCATGCAGAACTTCCCTGTTCAGTTCACATCCCATGCTCTCTCAGTAGGATACAAAAAACAGAGGCTGAGATGATTGTTGCAACGAAGTGTTGCAATGATTTTTGTGTTGATTTAAGCAATTCTTTGTTGATTTGGAAGAATGCTTAGTTTATCATGATGAAATCTATGGACAAATCTTATGGGGCCAAAAGTTTACTGTAGGTATCAGATACTTTTCTTTGTTTGCTGTTCCCTTTTTGTGGCCTAATAGTGAATTAGCTGAATGTGATCCTGATCCCCGAAAGTTCGATTTTGGTTCATCTGTTCACAACACACAATGCCAGTGCTGGTGTCCTGGCCTGGGGACTTTTAGGTGTTGCATTTTGTGAGATCTTCTTAGGAAAAGCGTCTTTCTTGTAATTCCTCCACACAGCTTGATGTTATAAAAGTGGTGTTCATCAGTGGCATAAAAGTTCATTAAACTTGATCACTGCCTCTCCCATTCATTAATAGGCTTTAGGAATATCAATACTTTGGGCACATATATTTCAAGAGATTTTTGCAGATACATATTTTCTCTTTTTGTTTGTATGGAGAACATATCGTAAATACTGTAATATTTATTTTACACATTTTTTGCCCATAACTGCATAACTGTTTTCCCCTCAAGTGTTGTTATGCTAACGATCAGTATTCAAATACAATATTTATGTACTTTCTATATATTTTTCCATCAAATTCAATTTTTATTGTAATTCTATTCTACTTCCATTATTATAACACAGACAGTCAAAAAATAATTTCAATTGCATGTCGTAGTGGGTGTGATTGTGTATGTGACCAATAAAATTTTCATTCGAAATGCAAGTCTCGGAAATCTACTGAAAGGGTGGGAAATGTGAGACTACAAATTCTGTGTGTGGTATATAAAATTATATACATGAAATAATATATAAAATGTTTTGTGTGTGTTTTGATGTAATCGGAGCATCTGACTTATTCTCTTTTACTACCGATATTCCTGCTGCTTAAATGTCCTTATAGCATACCATATTCTGAAAAGGGTTTCTAAAAGTCATGACATTATGCATACAGCTGAAATGCTGTGAAAACATTCTAAACACAAAATGATTTACATTATATTAGTTGTTACTTCAGTGAATTCTACTTCACATCTTTTAGTAATGTAACAATAAATGTACACAATTTAAAACACTGCAAATCAAATCAAAGTGACTGCTGATATTTTATAATGACTTGAAACCAAACTTCATTCTCAAAAGATCTTTAAAAAGATCTAAACAGGTTTCTGTGAGTGCAAACCAGCAAGACATTCAAGTCTTTATGTTTGTCTAAATAATTGTATTATAACATTATAACAAAAATGACTTATTGAAATAAAACTATAATACAGATTACTTACAACTCAAAAGTAAATTACTATAATAATAATAATAATAATAATTTAGTTTAGTTATGTGTGTGAGCCAACAGAAATGGTAGTCTCTATCATCCAGACACATAACATAAATGTGCTGAATAAAACACCACACTTTGCTTATTGAATATACAATTTAAAAAACATTTTTAAAAAATCCTTTCCTACCTCCAGAAACAAATACACAATGAACAATTGGGAATGAATTTAGTTCCCTTAGGTCCCTTCCCAGTCCACCCTTTGTCTCCGTTTCCTATTTTCTGGGAAGAGCAGAGCAAAAAATGGCCCTTAGCCATGCAGGGAAGCAAGCTACATGTTTTAGCCTCTCACACTTATCAGGCTTTCACTCATTTTCTCTACATGCCTTCACAAATCTCCTCCTTTTTTAATCCCTCCATCTGTTAGTCAATCTTTTCTTGTTTTGCTCAGACTTTCATTCCTTCCATTTGTACTGTTTCCACTCTGCCAGTGTGATTACACTTTTACTGCACATGAGTGCAAATCACATGCAGAGCTCTCTAAATCATCCAAATATTAACAAGATTTTACACTACAGACATTGGGATTTTTTAAGGATATGACAGCTGCATGGTAATCCCTTGCCTCAGCAACCAACTAATATGCTGCAAGAGGAAAACAAAAGAGAAAGGAAACATGATTTGTTTATATAGTAATTTATTTACATTTATTACATAAAGAAAAATAACAAATAATTAGTAATTATAAAAATTGACAAGAACATTGAGATATGTTTATTTGAGTGTGTAAGTGTGTGTGTTTGTGTGTGTGCATGTTTGCGCGTGTGTGGTCATCCCCAGGCTTGTGACTTGCAATAATGAAGAACAAGTTTCCCATCACTGCCAAAACACTGAAAGCATAAAAACAGAACAGTGACGAACACACACACACACACACACACACACACACAGACAATTTATATTATATATATATATATATATATATATATATATATATATATATATATATATATATATATATATATATATATATATACACACACACACACACATACACACACACAAATATTTAAATTCTAATTGTATTTAACTCCAATACCACACCCAGAAACATTGATTTATTATGTAAATCATATTCAGTTTAAGTTTTCTCTTTTTTACATTATCTCTTCTTAATGTTTTGAACAGGTCACTTGTGCTGCTAATGTTTTTTTTTTTTTAATGTTTTTTGTTTGAAAGCATGTTTTATGGCATCACACCTGAAACATTTGCTGGTTTTATAAATTGGTTGTTAATCATGAATTCCTCTCCCACATGTTAGATTTATATAAAAAATAGAGAGTTGGAGAGTTGAGAAATAAAAGTTAAGGCATGTGGTTTTGACCTCCTGCACATTCACAGGCCATGTGTTGGCAGTGCTTCAGCTGAGGTGTTAGCAGAAATGGTTTAATAATCGCTTATCTACATACTGTAGGTCTTCACCGGATATACACATAGACTGCAATTTTTCTCTCTGTCCCTCTCTTTCATATTTAATTTTGTGACTACTAAAATACACATGCTTGCTCTCATGTTGTTTTTTTTTTACTATAGACCATTGAAAACCAAGTTTTATTTAATTTATGTTTAAGTAGAAGTTATTTTTTTAGTTTTGAAACCTCGTGTCTGAGTCATTGTGGTCAAGTCATCCATAATATTCAAAAACATCATTACATCTTGAGTCTGGCAACATAGTACATACAATGATATCACATGTAAGAGATGAATGTTTGTATCCATTCAGTGTCAAAGAAATAGTGAACAATGTGAGCTGTTACAAATCACACTATGATTATCATATGATTACACTCTTAGACACGCACGTCACATGACAAAAAAGGAGTGTAATCCAATATTAAATGAAGACACAGAACAAATTTCAGATTACAACATATAACCATTATACTTACACAAATAATTTACAGAACTCATTCAAACATGTCCATCATACTTCCTAAATTAATATTCCAGAGCAAAACAAGCATTAGTCAAGCCCAAATTGTAACACTTACATCGAAAAGGACACCAACTTCTTGGTCTGGTGATGGCGCAAATGATTGATTGACATAAATTAACTGTACAAGAAAGTGACAAAAGAGTGGGATGTAAGACAACATGGCAAATTTGACCAGTTTTGGACAATTTCACTGTATGGCATAATATAATAATCAATTGCTGACACAATATCACTGTATGAATTTTGTGTGTGATAAAATGAAGGGTACCAGTTGTTCGCTGGGCTCGAGTTTAAGAAAGCGTGAGATGAACTGAGCGAGAGACTGAATAGTCCTTCCTCTCTCTACTGCCCACTTCTTAGTCTTCATAATAGGCGTGTCTCCTACTGCCTTTAACAGGACATCGACTGGGAGAGAAAAAAACACAGACTCAGCCTGCCATTATTACATAGCACACAACTAATTTATTGATCATAAGTGTTTTGAGCTGATCGTGATAAGATAATCAGCTTGAATTACTGGCTCTCTGGAGTTTTACGTTCTTCCCACGTTTATGTGAGTTATGCACAGATTTTCAAGATCCCTCTTATCTATATGTTGGACTGGCTATGCTACATTGTGTATTTCAGTAATAGTTTTTATATTCTAGTTACTTTTGGGATGATGCCTTCTTTATGTGGTTTTGTTTAGAGTGGAAAGAGCAAATAATATTGTATTTATGCACATATAAAATCTTTATAAATAGCTTTTTCAAAAATTTCTAAAATATTCAAAGCCATATTAAGAAATTGAACAGTTCCTTTTTTTTCTGGAGCTTGTGTCATGCATGTGGAAATTGTAAAGAGCTGACTGACTGACTGACTGAGAGATTCTTGGCTTGGATTGAAAATGACTAGTTAAAAACCTTAATGATTAGTTAAGGTAAATAACGTAGTATCCTTGATTTATGATTTATATTTTGACATTTGAACGTTACTTCAAATGTTATATTGACGACAGTAGATGTTAAATTAATACTTGTCAGCTTGTTTATCTTATGCCATTAAAATTCACATGTTTATTTTTAATGTTTATACAGCTGTAACTTCCTTTCTTTTCTACGTTAAAACACATTGTTGCTTAACAGCTAGCAAACTTGTATTTACAGCTCAATTAGCTCTACTATTGGTTTAAAAGCAAACAACTCTGACATTTCATTCGCTCTTCGTCCTGTCAATCACGCATAGCGGAAGTAACGCCCTCACCGATACATTACGCTATCAGGATAACTAGCTGGCTTTTCCAAACACAGCCTAGTGTGTAGATTAAAAACCTACTCTTTTTCTTTTCCTCTGTCTTTGCAGTGTCTCCGGAATCTGCTGCGACATTATGTTGATGTTGTGTAGATGATTCTTCTTTTTGTGTTTCTGTGGGAGATTCTGCGTTGTCTGACATCATCCAGCTTGTAAATATAATAGCTACTGCCCGAAAAAAAGGTTTCAAAATAAAAGTCCCGGCGTGTAGCCTAATAATAGTTTTTATTCTTCTTAAAACTATCCTTTGACATTATCATTGAATTATTTACGAGTAGGAAATCATCGACTTGACAGAAGACAGAAAAGTATGTTTAATTAAAACAAAAACCTAAATAGCCTCTGGACCTAGACAACAATTCCTAAGAGTTTACAGGACATCCTGAGTTTTGTTGTTACTGGAGCAATACACATTGAAATGAGACAACATCCTTCCAGGACCATGGTGCTACATAAAATGCAGAAAATGCACATAAAATTTGTGTGTGCAAATTTGTGCGACAGTACAATGCACTACACGATAGTACAATACACTATACTACAATATAGTAGTGTGCACAGAACAGAACTTACCAGGATACAGTTCTGTAGGATGCAAGTAAGTATGCATAGGTTTTAGATATAACACAGCAGCAGTTTTGTAGCAATAAAAAAATTGATGTGCAAAAATTGTGAATGCAGAGATGTACAGTTCAATGTGAGTGTGGGTTTGTGTTTGTTACACACTTCTTGTAAGGGCCCGAATGCTTCTGTACCTTTTTACGGATGGCAGGGCGGTGGAGTGTGTGTCAGGGGTTTGTGGGGTCATTCACATTGCTGGTGACTTTGAGAGGATACAGCATGGTGTATATGTCCGTGACTGATAGAAGAGAGACTCAGATACTTTCTCAGAAGTGTCTAAAGGTTATGCATCTTAACCAACAACAATGAACCACTGTCTGTCAGGTTTCTTGGTATTTTGCCTGTGGTCATCACCTAAATGGTTTATTCATTCATCTATAATTACCAATTTATCATGGTGAAGGTCATGGTGGATCTGGAGCCAACTCCAAGACCACCAGCCATGGAGCAGGAATACACCCCAGATAAGATATCAGTATATTCCACACACACACATGCACATCAAATACTGTATATGGGTGAAGCCAGTTTGCCTTATGACATGTTTTTTGGGAAAAAAGTGGAACCTGGAAACCCAGAAGAAACATATGCATATTCAGCAAGAAAACGTAAATCTCTGCAAACACAGTAAGCTCAGGATTTAACCTAGGATCCTGGAGCTGTGAGGCAGCGACACAAATTACATTGTGACAACTCTCTACAGCACTATTTAGGAGCCACTTTCTCTTTCATATTCTCTAAATTTCTTTTGAAATTCAGCCAGGGAGATTTAATGTATGTCATTTCATCAGCAGATTATTGACCCCAAGTGCCAAAATCTAGGACTGGCAAACTTGATCGGACAAATTGGCACAGACCCAACTGTGAATTACTATAAGTCTAACTTCAAAATTCAGTAGCTGATGATGTTTTAACTAATAGCAGGAGGTGTTTTGACCTGCATTCTGGAACCCTCTCTACCTGCTGGAAAATGATGATATGAACATACACTATATGGCCAAAATCTTGTGGACCATCAAACCCACATGTGCTTATTCAACATCCAATTGCAGATTATATCCCAATTTGCTGTTATAATAAGGATTTCTACTTGGCTATGGGAATTTGTGTACAATTAGCCACAAGAGCATTAGTAAAATTACTTAAGGAGGTCTGGGATGAGGTCAGTGTTCCGGTTCATCCCAAAGGTGTTCACTAGGATTCGGGTCAGGACTCTGTTTACACCAAGCTTGGCCTTAAATTCTAGCATGTTATTGGCCAACTTTCAGTATTAGATAGCGAAATAGCAAAATCCTCTATAAGTTATCTATGAATGCCTTGGATTTTTTAAAAAAAAGGCAGGGGACAGACTTGTAACAGAAAGTATAATGAATCTGGGAAATTTTGCTGTTCTGTTTTATGAGAACATGAAAGATAGAAAAAACATTATTAAAGATGCCTCAAAAGTAGGGGGGGGGGCTATTGTTCAGAATGTTTCAAACTCCAGCAATGCTGCTGTGCCTGATAGACTTGTGGTCCACAAGGTACACACAAAGTCTATCTCACTATCGGCTCAAAATAATTATAAAATATGTATAAGATAGGTGTGTCTAATAAACTGCCAACTTGTGCAACAGAGCATATTCCTTTGTCAAAATAAGCAACGAGTTATAAAAATATTGTTGAATGAAAAAGTCAACCTTCCAATTATTCAGTCAAAAGCATGTGCTTCAGGTCCAAATTTATAAACACAAGAAAAAGGCAAAGAACCGATAGAAGATCCTGCTGATACGTTTTCATAGGTGATAAAAGGCGATAAAGAGACAATTTTTTTGTACATGGTAATCTATAAAGGGTTAACACTAAAGCCATGTTATTCCATGATAACAAATTTAAATTGAAATTAAATAGTAAATTGTTTCAATTTTTACTTTCAATCAATTTGATTATATAGGGCAAAAAATAGAGGGTAAATTGAACTGAAGTGATCTGTAATTTTTTAACTTTTAAGTAAACTTTAAACTTGAAGATTTAATACACATATAATTGAACTTTACAATAAGAAGTTCAATCTTGAAAAATGTTTTCCTGAATGGAATGATTATTTGAAGTACACCACACTATATGGCAAAATCAATTTTTAAAGCCTTTATGTTTGCCCATAGGCTTTCTTGACCTTTAAGTGTGAAAACAAGGAGGTGCATCTGGAAGAAAGTGCACAGACTGTTCAAGAATTCCAAGCATTTAGCAGCATTTTTAAGTTAAGTGCTATTTTTAGAGTTGTGCTGCTTAACACTGTTCTTATAGATCTACAACCTTAGTGTTGGTCTCATATTAGGCCCAGTGTACACACCCAGTTTAGATAATCTTTAATCTTCAATAACATGGTTTCAGTAATATCTGAACACGGGAGGTGGTCTATAGTATATTTCTCTATACTTAAAAAAAACTTTTAAAAGAAATGCTCTAGTTAGAACTAGGGAAACAACAGAAGAATCCTGAATACATTGTTAAAGTTATGAATATAAACTGACTTATGTGGAATTTTATACATTTTTGCTTTTATAAATTTATATAGGAAGGATTTTTTTTTTTTGTCATTATATAATGTTTTGGTAATTTGACTCTTGTGCTTTATGCAATCACACACACAGTGAGGGAGGGGGACCACAGAGAGTGAGCTCATCAGAGTGAAGTATGGAATTCTTACTCAATGTTTTTACCTTCCGTTTCCTGTGCAACTCTTTTGCACATGGATGTCCAGGATGTCTGTTTTTGCTCAGGCTCCATGCTTCGTGGTCGGTACATATGAAATTCTAAGCACAGATCTGTCTCTATTACAATAATTTCTCGTTTCTACCAGAGAATATTTACATCTTCAGAGGCAAATTCAGAATTTGTACAATACTGAGAAAGTATGTGACTGTGCAATTATCCAGATCCAATATGAATACTTTTACTAATATATTGTAGCATTTTGTGATGAAATGTATCATACTAAATACAAGCAAACAGTGGCTCAACACAGACATTGTTGTTAGTACTGGAATATGCTGGCTGACTAGTTCTAAATTATCTGCTGGGGTGTGTGCGTGCTGACAGATGGGATGAATCACTGACTGTCCAAAATATGAACACGCTCTCATGATTAAACGTATTACTGAAATGTACAGAAACATTACATTCCAATCAGCTTTTAAGTGATGTTTTGAGATTAAGCATTAGCTAAAATGTTGATTATATGTGATCAATCTCAGAGTGTCTATTTGTGTGTGTATCTTGGTGTTACAATGCTTTATGTAAGCATTATATCATATATAGTAGACATTTGTGTGAGAACCTAAAACAGGCAATAAATAAATAAATAAATAAATAAATAAATAAATAAAAAGAATGATGAAAGGTCAAACATGCAATTTACCTTCATATCATTATTCGAACGCACATATATTAACACATTTAAAGAAAGTCAGTATACAACTTTTTCTGCAGAAATATGCAGACTATATAGGGGACAATGTTAGCTGGATTAAAAGAACCAACAGTAAACCATCACATCACACCCACGCCATACAAGTTATGTACTTTTGTGTACACCGCGATACACAATTAATCCCTCCATAAAATCTATATTTATGACATTATAACGTTTATAGTAAGTGGATTTTTATTAGAATGACATGAAAGCTGTGAAAAAACTGAATATTAAGAGGAAAAACAGCTGGCCTGGTCTACGTCGGCGTACTCTACCGTACTAAATAGTGCGCAAAAAAGTGAGTACGCCACATATTATAATTATGGTACTCTCTGGTCCTGTGCTCTTTTGGTGCATACTATTAAGTGCGCTAGTATGTGGTTTGGGACGTGAGCCTCGCTTTTTCCATTCTGTTCAATGGCACAGGGCTGCCTAATAAAAGTCGCGTCACTTCCTCGCCCATCCCAACGACGAGGGGAGGGAAAGAAATATCCGAGTAGAGCGCCGCCAAGAAAGTAGCTACGAGGGAAAAACAAGAAAACAGGATTCTGTTCGTTATAAAAATAACTCTGGACGTGAGGGGATAAAAAGTGTGAATAGGATTAAGGAGTAACCTACATATTTGTCTAAGTAAGTGTATTTTTTCCTCCTGTTTACAGAGTATAATTTGTAACTCCAGAAAACTCCTCAGGGGCGCAGTCACCTTTCCTGTCGCCTGCCTTTCTTTAGTTTCTGTCAACTTTCCAGCTGTAAAATATCACAATTTCTTCCTTTTTTTGAGTCTTTTCGGCGCACTGGAACACTAGCCGGAGTTAAAGAGAAAGCAATATGTTGGGAGGGAAACGTGTGCTCACATTCCTGACCCACACAACACTACTTAATAATCAACTGCAGAGTAACTTGATACTTTGTTCAAAACATTTTTTCCCCTCTGTATGCGGATTATAATATGTAACCAATAACAGTTACATATAGAGTTTCTTTCTCTGTTGAAATTGAACGGTGGTAAAAGTCTCGGAGGTGCTTCTTGCTCCAGCTGTTAGTGTTGTCGCGACCGAGCCGTCATCCAGGTAACAAAAATGGCGCTTTCAGAACTTAAAAACTCTCCAACACTCGAGAATAAACTAGTTCAAAGTAATACAGAATGATACAGTATTTTCTGGTGTATTAGTGTATCTTTATCCCAGGAATGTTTCCGTCTGTACATGTTTGGCTTTATTAGAAATTCGCCTAGGAGTCTAAAGTTCAGTGCGTTTCCACTGTTCCATGTGAAAACTCATTATTAATCTTTCACTGGACCCTTGCTTATATGAAGTTTCTTATAAGAAGCAAGCTGAGCTTCAGTTCCAGTGCAGCGAGCCAGTCGTACAGACTTTAAACGTGTGTCCTAGTTTTTTTAGGTTGTTTTCGTTTTCATTTGCATTCTGCTTTTCCTAGCATGAAAGGTACTTGTTCTATTCTGCTCATCTCAGCTGAGTGGGCCAGAGCGCCGTCTTTCACCAGGACAAACTATTAAACATTCCTCGACATTGTTTTCATTTTAAAATGAAGAAGATGGTTAATATCAAAACAATCCGAATAAGAGATATTTGGAATGGTTTCAGTTCAGTCTGATGTTAGATGAACTGCTTCTAGTTGATAACTGGTTATTCTGCATTTTCTGGCGTAGTAGATTAATGTTTCTAATTAAGATCCTTGTTATCTGGCATTTTACTGGTATATTAAGTTACCACTAAAATAAAAATAATACTTAATATTTAATACTAAATTAATTGTCTGGATTATTATAATACAATAAGAAATGCACTAAACTACTTTGAATGCCTCTCTTCTCTAAACTAATGAATTTCAATTACATTTCATTATAACAGCTCCGGAGAGTGGAGAGTTTCACAATATCAACTTTCTCTCTCTCTCTCTCTCTCTCTCTCTCTCTCTCTCTCTCTCTCTCTCTCTCTCTCTCTCTCTCTCTCTCTCTCTCTCTCTCTCTCTCTGTGTGTGTGTGTGTGTGTGTGTGTGTGTGTGTGTGTGTGTGTGGGGCTTGCTTAAGCCCCGGGGCAAAATCCAAAACTATGTTTTTGCTTTTCACGTGTCTCACAAGTCTGAGCATGGCTTCAGCATCACCTCTCAGTCAGCTCTTTCTCACCCTTGTTGTGCATATTAAGCTTGTCTGCATTGCATCATCCTAGTCTGATTTAAGTGCCTCATCCATATTGGCAGTCTGAGACTGAGAGATTACAACAAAAAAACAACAGCAATGACAACAACAAAAATGCTAACTGATGACTGATGAACTTGGGTCTCTAGTGTTTAAATAGGAACAGAACAGCAATGGAATGAATAAAGAGGTGTGTAAAGAGTATACACAGATAAAAAAAAGTACAACTGACTTAATTATCAGCTTATTGTCAAAAGGAGAATATGCAAAGATGTCTTCGGGGATGTGATTTGGAGGTGTGGCATTAAAATGGAAACCTTTTTGCCTTTTTATGTAAGTACATATAACCCTCTTTGAGAGCCATAATGGATGACAGCAGGCAAAAATAGCAACTGGTAACTTGAGAGTGACTGCCGAACTTCTGTTTTATTTTTATTTTTAATGTCAGATCTACTGTGCTGATTTGATTCTGGATTCTAGATTAAGTTCTATAATTTAACTGGATGTGATATTCACTATTGAAATTTATTTCACAGTTCCAATGCCGCTCCACAAGTCGGGCCGGGCTCACCGCCTGGATCCCACCATGATCTCTGCCCCGCTTGGTGATTTTCGCCACACCATGCACATCGGGCGTGGTGGAGACGCTTTCGGAGACACCTCCTTCTTGTCCAGTCATGGCCCCTCCAACAAAGAGTCTTTTAAGTCCATCACTTCTCCTGTGGAGACCACTGTCAATGCCACAGAAGTGAGGATAAATCATGAAGCTGAATGTAATCCTCCTGATGAACCATTTACAGAACTTCAGCACTCCGAATCAGTCTCCTCCTTCGATCTGGACCTAGACTTGGGACCATCCATTTTGGGAGACGTGCTAGGAGTGATGGATGGACTGGGTTTGGGCGGCAAGTGGACGACAGGCAACGAATGTGAGGAAGAAGTGTTTATGTCCAGTAAGAGCAGTGCAGATGGTGGAAAATCACCCAATGGTGCAACCAGTGGGCTTAACGAGAAGAGGACAGACGGCCTGAGCAGAGGGGCGGAGCATCTAAACGATGTCAACGGAATCAAATCTAAGGGGCTCCGGCCAAAGGTGCGATTTAGTGACAAAAAGGAGGAGATTGTTGGTCGGCAGTTTGTAGGTGGTGAATTGGAGCTGGAATGTGAGAAGGAAGCAACTACAGGTCCAGTTAGGGGAATGGAGGTGAAGGCTGAAGGAATGGCTAATAAAGGAGCAGTGAAACCAGAGCTGACGAATCACAGACCAGACATCAGTCCCAGTCCTTCTTCTTCAGTGAGCTCAGAATATGAAGGCATCTCCCCACTGGACAGGAGGAGAGAGGAGGATCATCTGTCAGAGTCGTATTCAGATGAAGAGGGTGTCACAGGAGAGCAGGGCTATACATTTGAGGATGAGTCAGATGATGAGATCGGCCTTTAGGAGTCTGTTGCTGGGTATGTAAAGACCAAGCACAGGAAAGCATGTGCAAAATGCCTTTCTGAATAGCACATAAAGGGAGAAACTACCAAAGTGAAAACAACACTACAAAACAGGAGGAGCTGGACTAGTAGTTAGTAGACAAATGTTACAAAACATAAATAGAGGTTGGAAAATGTATCCAAATACTTTTCAAAGCTCTAAGATAAACAACAGTGTCATGAAAAATTAGGTTTTCGGGGGTAGAACTGAAGTATTATATAGAAATGTCATTTCTATTAGTACTATTAGTTCCATTAACGCCATAGACAATGGAATATTTTAATATTTTATATTGTAAAACTGTCTTGATAAACAGTTATAATGGGTTTAATATTGTTCATATCATACATTGTTAAACTGGGATCTTTTAAGTTTCAAACAATATTACCCAGGAATGTAGACCTGTAATCTACATTTACTTGTTTCACAAACCACCTTAATATAGGAGAAAAAAGTTTAGCCAAATACCAGTATTCCACAAACATTGGTTCAATATTGTATGTTCTTTAGTGTATTAGTCTCTTTTTAAAGAAACAGCATCTTATATATTTTTTAAGTACTATAGGCCAAATGTAAAGTTAAATGGTTTCATTTACTTAAACAAATTTATTCTAATTCTTTTTTTTAGTTCTGTTATGAGAAAACATGAGTGAATTGTGGTATCTATGTATAAATAACACTATCAGGAAGTATGTTGTCACGAATGTAAAAACATGTCGAGTGATGGTGTAATATTCATAGTGGCATTAAAAAAGCCCCTTGTTTGTGCTCTATGCGTGAGCTCTGGAGAGTTTACTGGTGAATTCTGGATGTTCCTGTTGTGGAAAAAACAGTGGGAGGACATTGTGATTCTAGATGGCAGGTGCTCGGTTTACTACGACTGACACAGCTTGAGATAGTGCTTATTGTTATTGCTCTGCTAAACTTTAGGGAGTTTAATGTAATCTGACCCACAACCTGGTATCTGCTGTTTAATCTCAAGGTACATGGAGAGAATACAGTATCCTGATACTGAAAGAACGTTGACAATAATACAGATGGAAACGCTACTATAAAAATGCTGTTAACTAATTTAAGTGTGAAAAAAGACTTTTATGGTTCTTTGTAAATTTTCACTGCAAATCTTAACACAGCCTTTTGTTGAGGACACACTTCCGGCATCATCCTGATAAATCACCAATTCTATTGCTCCATGTACATTACATGTATCCACTCAAACACTTCTTTGCTTAGCTTAATAGAAAGGCTGTGAGGATTGTTTAAGATGATAGTGATATTGTGTGCATTAAATAATTAAATGAATGCTGATTATCAGCACATGCCTCTAAAGCAGAGGATGAAACTTATTGTTCTTATGCCACTTTAAATAAATATGTACCAATTTTAAAGATACTTAAATGACATCTATCTCATTTAATAACCAGTCATTGGAGTTTACATGTCTCATTTTGACCACTTACCTATTAAAAGACCTGTGTATTCCCACTGAAATAAAACTTTAGAGCCAAATCAGAATAGCTGGAGAACTGCCTACTGGTTTAAACTGGATTTATTGGGAGGTAATTATGGACATTATCAAAACTGCATGTCTTGAAAAATTGTATTTTCATATGAGATGTCTTAAATGTTTCCTTTTATAAAATAACCATCTATTCACTTGTAAATACGTCGATAAAATAATTAAACACCTGACAGTTTGTTCTTGGGGTGATGTTCTTTTTGTCCTTAAACATATAAATCACATTTCCAGAATATCTTATCTATGACTCTGCTTTATGTATCATCTATTATTATTTTGCATAGGTGAGCAAAAGCAGCTTAGAAGACATGGTGGATTGAACATCTTTGTAAATCCTGAACCCGATTTTAAAGCCACTTCAGTCATTAAAAAACACTTTCTATTCTATTAAATGTTTTAATGTGTAGCCATTGTACAGCCTTTAGATCCCATACTGACATTTTAGCAGAAGACTTGGCCTTTCTGTTGAAACTATAAAGATGGTCAAATAGGCATTAGGAAAATCAGATCACACCACAGCTTAGTTTGAAAAGTCTTGTTTTGAGCTGCATTGCTATCTGTAAATGCAGTCATAGGACAAATGTTTAAAAAATCCTGTTAGAATTGTAGCTTAGTTACATTGCTAGGTACTGCCAGCATTCCAGACTATAAATATTTGGGTCTCTGTCATATTAAAGAAAGGTACTTTAACAAACGGCCAGTTTTTTCTAAACTAGAATAACTAGAATATCCCAATCCAAATTTCTATAACTTAATTTCATATTTATTAGCAACCATCAGTTAAATTATAAATCACTCCATATGGTCCTGCTTAAACAAAAGTGCCACTTTAAATGTTGGCCTGTTTATAAGATCAACTGTGAATAGCCGAGCAGAAACCAACTCCGCTGTTTGTTTGTTTTTAGCTAATGACAATCAGTTGTAATTAATAAGTTCAGTAAACATTCTGTGACGATGTAGTAAAGCAGAAAGAACAACGAGTACTGACATTTTAACTAAACTATTTGTCAGACCAGTTCTGCCTGTAAGCTCTCAAACTACTTGCATTTGTGTGTATACCATGGAACACTGCACTTCATTTATGTAATGCTATTGGTATTGACATTATCTTTCTGATATTGAGATCTGCAATAATAAACATATTCCTTTACTTGCTATTCTTTTGAATTGTCCTTATTTTTCAGTTATGCTAAAAATCCGTGTGGAATTACCTATACCACATTCAGCAACATTAAGCACAGTGCAGTATTGAAACAAGCAAAAGTAAAATTGAATATCTTTCACTATGCTTTTGAAACCCGAGTAAATCCATGTACAAATTCTCACAGAAAAAACGACAAACTGCAACTGCAAATGGAAGTGAGGGTGTCTAATACTTATAACAGAGAGCGAAAAAATATTGCCTTTAACATCATATCCTGTCACGTTTTTTATGTTTTAAAGCCAAATATTAAGTGTTTCCCTAATTTTTCTATAATGCTGTCTGCACCATCTGGTTATCATAACATTAGGCACTTAAAAAGCATCTGCTGTTGTGACAAGCTGACAAATTAAAAAAAAAAAAATTATATAGATTGTGTACTGTAGAGTGCCTGCTGTGTGATTTGAACTTTTGTCTTACTAGTCAAAGTCCAATGACCTAACCACTATCCCAGGAGGGCACCGCTGTAGACTAAAAAAATATATTTTGTGTACTGTAGAGTGCCTTCATTGGGATTTGAACTTGGGTCTCTTTACAATGTCCTAACCACTAAACCAGTAGAGGATTAACCCTATTACCTTTAAGTATATTTTGATCCATTTTTATTGCTTTGTGGTTTATAAATTAAATCACTTAAGATTGTGTACTGTACAGTGCCTTCAGTGAGAGTTGGGTCTCTCTGGTCAAATGTCAACGTCCTTTTCTACTATCCCAGGACAGCACATCTGATGCCTTTCACTAATGAGTATATTTTGATCTATGTTTATTGCTCTGTGGTTTATAATTTAAGTTTATACAGATTATGTAATGTTAAACACTCTTTGGGATTTGAAATTGGGTTGCTTTGGTCAGACCCTAATGTCCTAACCACTATCCTGAGAGAGCATCTCTGCAGATTTTGACTAAATTAAATTAACCACTACACCAAAAGAGCACCTCAACTTTTAATTATATTTTAATCTGTGTTTATTGTGCTGTGGTTTATAAATTAAATCAATACAGATTGATCACCGTTGCAAGCCTTGAATGTGGGTCTCTGTGGTCACAAACCAACAGCCTAACCACTACACCAGGTAAGCGCCACTTTAGCCCTTGACTTTTAAGTATATTTTGATCTATGTTTATTGCTCCATGGTTTATAAATTAAAATGATATAGATTCTGAATTTTAGAGTGTCTTCTGTGGGATTTGAACATTGAGGTCCAACTGGTCAGAGGCCAATGTCCTAACCACCTTATAAGGTATAGATTGATTTAGTTCCCAAAATCAATTAAGGCTACTAATTATGTACATAGAAATCACCCTACATATGACTACTTGGTGGTACACCGTTCTTGCACTATACCCAAGCTTTCTAAGATTTGAGGGAGAATTTTTTTCAGAAACCAAGGGTATAAGAACACATTTTTGGACAAACAAACATTTAAAGATGAAAGTGGGGTCGAAAAGTGGCAGTCAGAAGAATTAATTACTGCTAAGTTGTGGTACTTAACCAAGTGGAATAACTTGTTGAACTTACAGGTTAAGTTTCCTGAGATCGATTGGACTGAAACGTTTTAGAAATTCTGGGAACCCACACTACTCAGCACACTATTGCAGAGACTGGTAGAAGATCCAAGTGCTACTAAGGCCACCATCCCGTTGTTTAATTTTATAAAAGATCCTGACAATGAAGAAGACGAACCTGTGATAGATTTAATCCAGGCCTGTTCAAAACAACTACTGCTCAGTTCTAACAGCAATAGTCACTGTAGAATTAAGAAGCGTGAATTGGGAGAGGGGATTGACAGGTTTGTCTTCATTGGTAGATAAAATAAACTCATTGGCAGAAGAGTACTGGATGAAAAACCCAGTGAGGCCAGCAGTAACTGTTAAGCAGATAAAAGTACATTTGGTTTGGTCAAGAAACTACCAAAGCTTAGGAGAAAGGAGCAGTGCCCACAGGGCTCATCCTCAAAGAGAAATACAGCGAGGAAGTGAAAAAAATGCTATGACACTGTGAAGTAGGGAAAGAAGGCAAAAAGGCTAGAAATACTAAGCTGGTTTAAGGAAGAAGGCAAGGAGATGAAGAGA
This sequence comes from Tachysurus fulvidraco, assembly GCF_022655615.1. Taxonomy (NCBI): domain Eukaryota; kingdom Metazoa; phylum Chordata; class Actinopteri; order Siluriformes; family Bagridae; genus Tachysurus; species Tachysurus fulvidraco. The sequence goes on along the minus strand of NC_062520.1, from coordinate 20,911,289 downwards.
AGAAGCAATACAGAAAGAAGAAGAAGAGAAAAAATGACAAGAGAGCGAAGGGCGTGGCAGGGAGAAGCCCCTACCCTATGTGGCACATCATGGATTATAAACACGAAGAAGACTGTATCCAAATATAACACAGATGACGTGACGCATAACTCACCAAGATGGACCCAGGAAAACTGGAGGCCACGACAATTGGTGATGATGAAAATGCATTAAAGTTCATACAAAATTTCCAAAATAAACGGTGAGACTCATGTACAGCCTTGAACCTGAATGAAACAAACCAAGGCCTGTTCAAAATGATGTTAAAAAGGGTCACACCAGCAGTAGTACAAGAAGCATTGGAGAACATGGTTGGGTTGAACACCCTGCCCTGGGAAACATTCCAAGCTCATGTCGTACACCACATAGAACAACACAGGAATAAGAAAAGAGAAGCTAAAGATGCTACTGAAGCACTAATGGCACAAATGTGCAAAACGCAACTAAGAGAACTCATCAAAGCTAGAAGAGAGAAAGAAAAGCCAGGGAAAGTACAGACTTCACTGCAGGCCCCGATGATTAAAGCAACAGTAATGGTACCTGTTACATCCAATCAAACCTAGATAACACAAGTTCAAGCACCTCAAGGTACAACACCTCCATATGTGCAGCAGCTTACACTGCCTCCAGCACAAATACCCCCAAGTGAGCAGCAGCCAATGTTATCACCAGCAGCTATGCCCCCTATACATGTCCATCTTGGCAATCAACAAGGGGCATCGCAAAACCGCCCTATGAGGGGACCAGGCCAAAGACAAGGACAAGAAAGATGAAGAGGGCACACTAAAAAAAATGAAGAGGGCACACTAAAAGAAACTGTCAGATCAATCCGTGGGAAAATCAGCCATGACAGCCAGAATACAGGGGTCAACCAGGGACACCATCAGGCCTCAATCAATGTCCAGGACAAGCAGGACCCTGGACAGGGCCTTCAGCAAATTGAAGTTGAGGATGCCCATAGAAGCCAGAGGGGGAGAACATGCAGTATGTCACTACATCCAAGGCAAGAACCAACATCTATGGTGTCTATCAATGGCATGAAATCAGTTCCTTTTATGATACACACCGGTGCCACTTTCTCGTGTATAGTCCAAAAAGGCTCCGGACTCCCACTCTCACGCAACTCAATAAAAACCACTAGCTTCTCATGGACAACACAGATATTGAAATTCGTGGAGCCCCAGACACTAATGGTTGAAGACAACACAATAGAGGCACCACTCTTATATTCACCTCAGTCCCCAGTAAACCTACTTGGAATAGAGCTACTGTGCAGACTGTCAGCAAAAACACACTGTAGCCCAACAGGGCTCTGGGTAACTTTCCCAGATGAAACGTTGGTTGGTCAGCACTTATTAACAGAAACAAACAAGCAAATGAAGCACGATACAGTGTATTGGCTGAAATACATCGACCCTAACACATCTGGACTAAAGCAGGCCTACATGAAATAGAAAATGTGGATGCAGGCCATGCGGCCGGACAGTAAAGAACCAAAAGGTCCCTTACATTGCACATGGGGAGTGGCCACCATGGTGCTCTGGAAAGACAAGTCATGGCATCATGTTCCAAAAGCCTACCCACGTATCTCTCTCATTTAGGACCTATGATTGGAGAGGCAGCACGGGTCAGAGAGTGGAAGCCAACGCACAATCCATACATGCACAGACACAGGTCACCTGCTCCAGCCCACGTGGATGTGGTACGCACCACCCTATAACCTCAAACAGTAAAGCAAATGCTTTTTTTTAGGCATGGTGGACTATAGTAGAGAATGGATCTGTGACTTTGCACTGAAAACAGCTCCTCTACAAGCCCTGATTCACAAAGCAGATCTGAAAAAAATGCATCCCTTACTTGGGATAGTGCAGTGTGTGGTGTAAATGTCCGTGATAGAGGGAAGAGAGACTCCAATGATCTTCTCAACTGTCCTCACTATCCGCTGCAGGGTCTTGCGATCAGAGATGGTGCAGTTCCCAAACCAGACAGTGATGCAGCTGCTCAGAATGCTCTCAATGGTCTTTCTGTAAAAAAACAGTCAGGATGGGAGGAGGGAGATGTGCCTTCATGCTGGGCTTTTTTTGGTGATGGAGCTGGTGTTGAGTGACCAGGTGAAGTTCTCAGGCTAGTGAGGGTGGTAACTGGTGAGGGTGGTAACTGGGTCTTGATGTGCCTCATGACGAGCTTCTCAAAGCACTTCGTAACGATCGGTGTGAGTGCAACGGGATTATAGTCATTGAGGCAGGACACTGTAGATTTCTTTGGGATGGGGACAATGGTGATTGTCTTGAGGCACATAGGAACAATAGCGCTGCTCAGGGAAATGTTGAAGGGGTGTATTAGAAGAAACACCGCCTGAAGAAACACAGTGAAAATACAGAAAATAGAGCCACTAGAACTAAAGCAAGAATTTGACTGCAGGAGAATAGTAACAGACAGAAACCAGAGTGCAACTGAGAAAATGGCCCCAGGAAACACTTGAAAAATGAACCTGACATGTATAACCTTGATAGCACTAGAAATAGAAACCATACTCATAATGGCAGAAGGATTAACGAAAACAATAAAACGGACAAAAGTCCAGATAGACTATACACAAATATAGAAGATGAAATCCGAGGGCACGAGGGGCAACAAGGCGAAACTACAACCCACCAACATCACTGAATTAAACCGGAAAGAGAAAGATCCAGATAGTATGCACCAAGCAAGAGTGCAAGACGAAACAAAGCAAACAATAATGGAACACACAATGGAGTCAACCATGGTACTGTACAGAAAATATGTACCTAAACTGGCTAACGTTTACAGCTAAGGAAACTGTAAAGACGGATTTTGTGATATGTGCTCAGAGAAAACAAACAGCTAGGGTTGTGCCAATTCTAGTAACTTGCCAGATGCATAGCTGTAAACCTTTGACACCATGCTCATAAGTGTTCCTCACTGTCTGAATCGTTTCTTCAACCCGTTGGTAGGAACATTAAAAAGACCGGTAAGTAAGCCCAGACAAACGCCAATAGAAAATGCCCACAAGCACCTCTATGAAGATAGTGAAAGTATAGCCACGCTATTAACATGACCAGCAGTTCCCAAGCCACCCGGAAACATAAAAATAGCACCTGACCTACGTTTCCCACATTGCTACAAGGGATATGGACACAAAGTGCTAGGAGAAGTAAAAAACTGTGAAGAAGTGTGGGAAGCTAACCAAGATGCACAAGTAATAGCCATGGAGTCAAATGGAAGCCAAATGCAACATACTTGTAGAATTGTAGACCTGGTAAAGAAAGGCACACCGCCAATAGCAGATGTATTCTGGTACTGCTGACAAGGAAAAGCACTACGAAAGAAGCTCCCAAAACAATGAGGAGGAATTTTTACTCCAGTAATTCTGATTGGGTACCTGAGGGTTCTTCCAATAGGACAATCAGAGAAACCCGTGCCAGAAAGATGGAAAAGATTCAGCGATGTCAAAGACAAATCAGTATACATTGACTGGGTGGGGGTTTCTGTAGGCATCCCAAACTATTACAGAGCTCAAGGACAATCAGCCATGCATAATCTAGTTGTGTTTTTTCCATGGAGAATGGATTAATATGGTATAACCAGCAGCGATTTGTAAACCATACTTTCCTAGCCTTTCAAGGAATTGAAATGACAGCAATGACAGCACCAGGTGATGGGGTGTGCAGCTTAATTGGAGATGAATGTTGCACAGTAATTCCTATCCATACAGAGGAAGGAGGTACCCTCACCGTTTCCAGCAAAGCATTGGAAGACCTGTGCATGGAACATGTACGGAACACCTGGAAACCAGATGCAAAGGGAGAAAGTTTGTTGAACTGTTTTTTCTCAGGAAGCTGGAGGGCCACGCTAATTAGAATGGGGATGGCAACATTTTTGTTAATATTAATGCTAATTACTTGTTGTGTGGTACCTTTGATTTGTAAAATGATTAGCAATGCCATGCAATCTCTGTTTGGACAAAATCTGCAAATTGTAGAAAAGAATGAACCACAATACATGGAAATGAAAAACATCAGGGAATATGACATTCCTTGAAAGACAGGATTGCACAGACAATATATGGTTTCTGTAAAACAATAAAATGTAAATATGCTATATATATATATATATATATATATATATATATATATATATATATATATATATATATATATATATATATATACGTGTATATATATATATATATATATATATATATATACGTATATATATATACGTATATATATATATACGTATATATATATATATACGTATATATATATATATATATATATATATATATATACGTATATATACGTATATATACATATATATATATATATATGTGTGTGTGTGTGTGTGTGTGTGTGTGTGTGTGTGTGTGTGTGTGTGTGTGTGTGTGTGAGACAGTATGTGCTGTTTGCTGTTTCTCTCCTTTGTGTCCCATAAAAAAAACAGGAGAGATACTGAGGTAAAAAATGGCGAAGGGAAGGACATGCTGATGGCTGAACTTGGAGAATGGACACTGATGCACTTGGAGAAACCAAGTACCAACAGGCAGACTACATTACTATGGACAGAAAATGGTTAGCTGCAAGACAATAACAAGTGTATGGGCCCTTGAGTTGAGGGAGGAGTTCTGATCTGGACAACATACACAAAATATCACTTAATGCGGGAGATATCGTATGGGCTCCAGGTGGAGGGACTAGAATGGTTCTCCTTAAACACACCCATGTGGAAGAAGATAGAGATCATCACAATTTGTGCAAGAACGGATAGACTGTGGGCTTAACGTACTTGTAAAGGTAGAACAATTCCTGGAAGCATGCACAAGGACAGGGAAGCAGACTAGGGATCAGGGTGAAGTGCTAGTAACCTCTCCCCTGTTCCCCACCAAGTCCCTCTACACCGATATAACAAATAATGAATGTAACATGCTGATGTGTATATACCTGTATATAGAGTCACAGTTAATCCCTTATTATACAGTAGGTTGAATGGTTTTATATGATGTTAGAAGATGTTTTAAGAGATCCATCATGATCGACCACATAAGTATATTGACTATCCTGTTAAAACCTAAGCATGAGTCAGAGATCTCTTTTCATTTCCTTTTCTTTTTTCCTCAGAAAAATACAATAAATAAGGCTTACTGTAGTAAAAGCAAATAACAAACATCTGTCTTTATGTCTGTAGATATTTTAACATTTTATTCAATTTTTTTTGTTTTGTTTAATTACAAACATATTTAATGTTTTTTTTAAAATATTTTAATAAATCTATATTAGCACAACATTTTAAGTTTCAATGTACTTAATGATTAGTAGATACACAAAATTGATAGTAATTAGTACAATTTTATACAGTGTTCAATAACTCATATGTAGTTGATTATAAATCAACAAATGATGATTATTAGAAAAATACACAGAATATCTTGGCAGTCCTCTGTTTGGAAAAACCTCCACAAACTTCTTACTAAGGCCACCCCAATATACTAGAAAAAACTTCTGTTTCACTTACATCTGACTAGGGAACTTTAAATTACATAACATTGTCAAAGCCTTTTAAAATCACTGGAATCTAGCTTATGCAGTAAACTGATGATCCAGTATTATAATTTGAGTGTGATAAATTCCATATGGAAAATGTACCAATGTTGTGATTTCCTTTTTATTATCTACAACAGATTCTAATCTAAAACATCAATATTTAAAAGATATATTGCTCAGCATTTCCTTTTTCTTTTATCAAATAAATGACAAATTTCATTATAAAACATTGTAAGATTGTTTTAGGTATTTCAGATGTAAATATATCTAAACATTTACTAACAAATTTAACAAAGAACTGAGCTGTGATTAACAGTTTGCATCTGAAACGAGATTGAAAAACAAATGTCCTTTCTGCTCACTGTGTGCTACATTGTGTATGCACTGACAAATGATATAAATGCAATAGATAGATGTATGCTATGATTAAGTATTCTCTAACACAGATAACAACTGAAAATTCTTTAAGAAAATACCTATGAATGTGATATAAATTATATAGTAGTATAACTGATCATTATTTTTACAATACAATGTTAAATGATAAAATCCCAACAAAACTGAAGAGGCTTTAATTCTGTGAGTCACAGTAATATCAATAAACTCAGATGGCCATCTTAAACAGTGTTGAACTTTGAGATTAGTACATACATATGCACTTCTGGATGTGTTTAATGGGGTTACATGTCCATTGAGGATCTATTAAGTATATTTATGAATGCAAGATATCAGTAAATGGTGAACACAGTGTACAAAATATCTGAAATTTTCTCTATTATTAGAAAAGAGTTCATCTCCAACAGTGCTGTATACTGGAATACAGGTGAGGGACTGTGCAAAAGGATAGTGGAGGTCCTGACAACAGGGATTTAAGTGTACCATCTAGGTCCTGCTTAACACCTGACTCTATTCATTCACTGCTCTTTGTCTCTCTGAGCAGCCAGTAGGTTCTCATCTTGCCTTTGCCCTTCATTTCGACATCTCCTCTCAGCTCCAGGTGGAAGCAGTTAAATTCCTGCAGCACATCATGTGTGGCCGATGAGACGTGGATCTTCAGTGCTGCCAAAAATATGTCATTACTCCAATTTATAGTATATATGAATACAATATATTACTACAATAAAACAACATTTAAATATATATCCTTACTAAAATATAAATAAATACTGATGCATGTTCTGAGTGAAATTCTAATTAAAATGTAATGTTCATAACTATAACTATAAATGTACAAAAATATTTAAATTCAAGTTTAATGGCATTCATCATTGAGGTTTAGTAATACTAACATATACAGCATACTTTGTTTTACACAGATACTTGTGCAGCTAATGAATAATTATTTAGACAAATACAAATTCAGACTGACCAATATCATTAGGATTATGGACCTTTTTTGGCCACTACAGGCTGATATATTTGATTGACCCCCATCATTCTCAATGATAAATGTAGGCATCTGTGACCTCATATGTATGAGTAAAGGTGAAGATGGTGCTTTCATATGAGTCTGTGAAACAGCAAAAGTAGAACATTTTGCCTGGCTTCATGTGTCTTAAAGGAATCATGTGTTGGGAGGTATAGTATGTAAGTGAGAGCTTGCTGGTGGGTGGGAATTGTCAAATTACCAGTATCGGGAGAAAATAATTGGGGAGGAAAAACACATATGTTGGCCATCAAAGAGGGACTATACCAAACTATCACAGAAAAGTGATGCTGGTAAACTCCCATATGCATTTAGGGAAAAATAGGAAGTCTGCATTTGTATTTAAATAAAAGTATTCACCAGCTGTCCATGTGTAAAAATAGGTCTGCAAACAGAATGCATAAAAAAGACAAATACAAATATTTCTGCATGGTTTACATAATTTATTTACAAAATGTAATTATTATGATTATGTATTTCAGGAAATTAATTAACTGCCATCAAAGTACCACTTAACCTGTAGGAGTGTTAATCATCCTCTCTACATTTTCTCTTAACACAGAGAGGAGTTAATTTTATTTCACCCCAAATATAATCATACTGTAATTCAATCTGTAATAATAAGAGCATGGTAAATCAGTTATAAAGTACATATATTTCCAAAAAAATGTTTATTTCTTAAAGAACAAAATCCAAAAACAAAATTTATTTCTACCTGAACAAAATCCTTTATATGGAGATTTGGAATCTCACAATATCTCAACTTACGCTCGCCGTTGGTCTCCATGCGTGATGATGTATTCACTGTGTCTCCAAATAAACAATATCGTGGCATCTTTAGCCCTACTACTCCAGCACATACCGGGCCTGAAATCCACAGACATGCACATGGATATTAAAGAGGCAGTGTGGGGTTTCTTCTATGGACAGCAGATCAATATTGGTGTTGATATTAACCAAACTGTTCTGTTAACCAAAATCTTTAACAAATCTAAATTATATCAATATTTGGTAACTACACTTTTTGACACTTTAGCTTCAAACCAGCATACATTTTTACATTTGGACACTTTGAACAATGCAAAGGGATTGTGTAAGATCAGAGTCAGTGTATGATTAACCAGTTATAACAAGCAGTGCTAATAATCATCAATTTCATATGTAGGTTGAAACACAATCATTAACTGAAACAGAAAACGCTGTGTTAGGAGCCTTAAACCTGGGTGAAGAACAGCCAAACTTTGCTACTAAGGTGAGGCTGTGGAATACAGGTTCATGTCAAGGGTCATACACAATGGCAAGCACATCAATCAGACACAAGATAGTTATACTGCATCAGCAAGGTCTCTCCCAAGCAAAAATTTCAAAGCATACTGTGGTTTCAAGATGTGCTGTTTCAGCTATTTTGAAGAAGTACAAAGAAACGGCCAGTGTTGAGAACCATAGACACAGTTGTCAGCCAAGGAAACGTAATGCAGCAGATGGAAGACATTAGATGAAAGACAGTAATCTAGTGAACCAATGTTAATATATTCATTGATAGAGATGTAAAATCACTGTACAAGGGTGTACACTCTGGATAAGGGTGTATGCCAAATGCCGTAAATGTAAACTATCTACAAACACATAGCAACTAGGATCTAGTAAAATGGCCTGCAGGTGCTCTGGACTTGTTCATCAATAGGCTCAAAAGCGGTACAATAAGAGTTGGTTTGGCCCTCACAGAGCACTGATCTCAAATTCACTGAATCTGTCTGGGATTACTTAAAGAGACCTTGAAAGGATTTGATGCACAATACCATTAATAAACCATTAATAGTAAATTTTCAGCATGCACAATAAATTGGATTATTCTCACCACTGTGGATGCCGATGCGCAGTTTGAGCTGCTGGTCTGGTCGATGATGAATCTTAAATGTTTTGACAGCCTCAAGCAGAGCAAGGGACATGCGAGCAATCTCACATGCATGCATTTTCCCATTACGCACCGGCAGACCAGAAACAACCATGTAGGCATCACCAATTGTCTCCACCTACAGGACAACCAATATATGCTTCTTGTCAAGAATGGTGGGTTCTGCATATCCAATTTAGACAGCAGCACTCCTCAGGAAAAAACATCTATTTGTCCAAGCTACATAAAACATCATTTTATCACAAACTGACGCAAAACCTAGAATGCTGTGCTACAATTAATGTAATAATAATAAAAAAAGAAATACTTATCAATTTAAACATTATGTCAGTAAAAAGTCTGACTGAAGATAAAAGAGTGTTGTGTGATAAATACCTTGTAAACATCAAAGTTGTCAATAATAGCATCAAAACAAGTGTAGAGATCATTTAAGAGAGTCACCACCTATAAAAATCATGATAATCCATTCATAACAGTGGTTAGAATACAAGTGGCATAACATAGACTATATATTATTCCAAATCTTATACATTATGATTAGTCATTCTCATATTCACCTCTATTGTGGATCTATAAAGACTAATAATAAAACTACAAAAAAAAACTAAAAGAGATAAATACTTAAAGTACTATTGTGGGAATGAAACAATATACATATGACATAAGGATGAATGCAACTTCAGTGTGTGTTGTATACCTGCAGTGGTGTGCTTTCAGCAGACAGGGTAGTAAAACCCACAATATCACTGAAGTAGATGGTGACTGAGTCAAAAGCCTCAGCCTGTACAGTCTCCCCTTTCTTCAACTGCTCTGCTACTGAGCTAGAAACAAAATGAAATTTTATACATAAGGATCATCAAACACAAATGTTTGTACCACAGCATATGAAACATCACACCCACACATATATACATATTGTGTGCAAAGGTTAAATTGTCATTTATTGTATACAGTTCTTTTAATAAATGACAACCATAAGAATAAATATTTAGTGTAATGCATTTCCAAGACAAAGGGCAGAGAGTTTTAAACTGGTGGTATTTTAGCATTTCAGCATATTTAACAGAGCACACTAAATATTTTAAGTGATATGATGCAATTTAACCATGTTAGTTCAATAAGTTGCAAAGCAATATTATTAATATATGTATATGTCTAGTCAATGATAAAAAGGCAAAATCAGGTTGTGCTATGTTTATATATGATATCTGTGGTGATGACTAACTGGGGCAGTATCTGGTAGAGTAGGGCTTCTGCCTTGCGTTTCTCTTCCAGGTAAGCCTGCGTTCTCTCCTCCACCAGCTCCTCCAGATTATTAGCGTACTGCTCCATCCGAGACAGAAGATTATCTAGGATATCTCTGCTGTGTTCCCTGAAACAAAGAAGAAAACAACAGTGAAGATAGTCAAGTTTGAATAACTTAAAATAATTTTATCATGTGAATAATAAAATTAAAGCATTCTAAAATTCTTTCAGGTGAGAACATATAGAACAATAACTTATATGGCATTGGAATGGCAACAAGTGAGTAGACCACAAAGTGTTTTTTGGAGGTTGAAAGATGATTCTGAGCTTAGGTTGGTGAAATGAATAGCGTATCTATATACAAATGAGATCAGCACCTGTTCTGTTTGTGCAGAAATACTTTAATGTGGCTGAACTCTGGCCTCTCTGCAGGCTCCTCCGCCCAGCAACGCAGCATCAAGAGCCCCAACTCCTCACTGTGCACCTGTGTGTTAATAGCTGGCCTCAGGTATGGCCATTCACCCAGAGCCACACGATCCACTATTTCTGTATACATACATACAGAGAAAGTGAGAGAGAGAGAGAGAGAGAGAGAGAGAGAGAGAGAGAGAGAGAGAGAGAGAGAGAGAGAGAGAGAGAGAGAGAGCGAAGGAAAAATTTGTGGAGTTAGAGTAACCCTTTGAGAAAATTTTGCTATGCTTTCATATTTAATTTAATCCAAGACTTGACATTGTGTTTATTAATTAAAAGTTTTTTAAATATTATTTTTCATTCCATTTTCTATCCTTTAAACCAAACTTTTTCTTGCTGTGTTCATAGCCAGAATTGTTACTGTTAGATTTTTCATTAAAAGACTGAAATTCAGCTCTCTGTGTCCTCACAATTTTTTAATGGTGTTATATTAGATTAGATATTTGATATATTGTTGCTTTCAGCCTCATGGAGGAATTTGGTACAACAAATTCATGTGCGAGTAATGAGGAGCTCATGCAGAAACAATGGCTTCAAACACTCATTAGTTTTGCTCCTTTGCTCCCTCTGTAATAGCACCTTACACATGATTTAATGTCTGGTAATAAATATATACATGAATGTGGATATCAGAGTCTTAGTGTTAATTTGTTGTATGTTAAAACAATAAATTTTGAGCCTGATAGCATCAGTAGAGTGGCAAAATCAGGTAGGGCAAAAAGCCAAAAGCAAGATTTAGCACAGCCAACTAAACCTAATACTCTGTTTTCTTTCAGTAACAGGGATCTTGACCTTTCAGTTTCACGATGACATTTTTAGAAACAAGATATTTTCTGAAACACTTTATCATATAATGTCATCTCCCAGATGATCTTAAACCCTGTGTTTCTCTTTAAAGAGAACAGCAATATTACCACTATAGCCAAATAGAATACATAAACATAATAACATTTTAGTTGTTTATGGCATGCAGTACTGAACATAACATCCTACTGTACATGTAGGTCCTCCTTTCACAGTTTGAGTTTCCTCATAAAACATGCCAGTACGTGTAATGGCTACTCAAAGTGCCCCTTGTATGAATGAATACAGTATGTGAGTTTGTAATGTAATTTTCCCCAGGATCTACAGTACCTTAAGACAGAAATAAAAGATAAATGTCAGGATATATTGTGCTAAAAATGTGATAGACATCTAAAAACAACATATAGAGATGGAGGGCTCATATTGCAACACCTGACCAATCTTTTTTAAAACTTTATTTAAAAAACTGAAAACCTCAAAACATTACCTGACATTATAGTAAACATAAAAAATAAACCATTATAATAACTATTCAGTGCTTAATATCTTTATACATGTTTCATTTAGTAATTCGATTATATATTTTACGTTTAGTCACATTGCTTAGATGCTACATCAGAGTAACCATGTCATATCACAAAGATTAATCAAGTATTATATTATAATTCATTTTTGCACAATCTGCACCTTGATGAACAATTAATGTAAGGCAGAAAGGAAATAAACCAACATCCACCCTCTCTATCATTAGATGGTAGGATAGTGATGAAGGGGTAAATATAAGGCTAATATATTTTAATGCTGTACTTGTGTTTCTGAGTAAATCATGACCCCCCTTTATAGAAAGGAAGCAGCTGTTTCCAATTAATGGAACATCCAGAGCCTATTCAAATGTCATTGGCAGTAGAGACAAAGACATACAGTATTAGACACAGAAGATCTAAGAGAAAGGAATAATCTTAAATCTGACGTCAAGATGGAGTCAACTGTTCCTTATGTACTGTGGATTACAGTGCTAGCTGATAGAACTCTTAACCTTGACTAAACTTAACTGCCCAGTCAAAATGTGACCCACCATCAATTGCAATGAAATGTGATCTGAGGAAAGACAAGTATGTTGTTGTGTTTGAGCCAATAATGAAAAAGTGGACATCAGCGGGGTTCTAACATGCATGTTGCCACATGTTGTGTTTCTCCTTGGCTGAGCTTTTTGCTCCGTGCAGTATGTTATGTCTGCTGCTTTGTGACGTGCCGAGCACCACCTTGTTGGCCGTCCTCTGGCTTACAGGGCCTCTCTGTGAGTGTATTTGGCAACCGGGGAGTTGTCTATCTCCCATAGGTGGATTTCAAACACGAGATGATGAAAGAGAACATTAGGTTACTTTCATAACCACGGTTCTCTTAAACATGGTGCAATCTGTAGAGGTCAGGAACGGATGCCCTTCCCATAGGTGGATCTCTCCACTCAATGTTTCAGAGAACCGGGGTTACGAAAGTAACCTAATGTTTTTGTTACTTGGTAGTGCTTACTGCTGCGGCTTTGCGTGTACACCCTGGAAATCTGTTGGCACTTTGCAGCTTTGAACTGCTGTTGCAGCAGTTGGTTTTGCACTTAAGTCTCCATCATTGAACATTTGATGGCTACAGCAAAAAGGGACTAATGCTAAATCTATAATGAAATTATGCTGACTTAAAAGTTGCTTGAACGCTCCTGGATACACTCCCACTTGAATAAATACAGTGGTAGAAAGAACATTATTTATGTATACTGTAAATTACATATATACTTTATGTAAATGTGGATATGACTAATGTGCTGATGTGAGGTAATGTCCACTGTTAAAAGCACTATACATATAAAATGAAATGGAACTGAATAGATAAAAACAATACTAAAATGTGTTTGCTCATACTTGCCAGCTTTATTTTCAAAAAATAATCGCCCTGGCTTCATGTCTACCCATCTTTGATCAGATTTGATCATGGGGTTTGCTATTATAGTTGGTAGAAGCAGAGCGCACAATTTAGATTCCCGTTTTTACTTGCTATATCCTCCTACTCTGAAGGCTGCACTTTGGACACAGGAACTCGCTTTGTGATTTCTTTCAAGCCAAACAGAGACTTAACATTGTCTCTCTAAGGAGCTTATGTCAGCAACAAATTGTGGGTTGAGGTTTGTTTCATTTGAGAAGCTGAATGAGGTAGTCACATGGTCATTAAATTTATATGTAAGAACCTATACTCTGCTCATCAACACTCCCACCCCAGCTGTGTCTATTTACTTATCAGTTGTGGGCCTGCACAAGCCTGAGTATGGGGCACCACCAGGGTGGTACACTTGTGAGTCATTCTCTCTCTCATCAGTGTCATCATGAATAGAACCCACTATGCCCACTAGCCTATGCAATGCTACTTCTCAAGTCAGTGCCTCTCTGCACACCATTGCAAGTTTGCAGACCTACCAGGCTGTACCTGCTGACGGAACTGGATAAGGGTGAGAGATTGGACCCCGATGCAGTGGTGGATCCCCAACAGGCCATAGACATTGCCCTCCATGCCACCAAGCAGACGGCTGGTACTGTTGACCATTCTATGGCTGCCATGGTTGTCACAGGGAGCCATCTATGGCTCAATCTAATGCAAGCCATTCCTTTGTCATATCAAGAGACTCGGCAGGCACAACCATTTCAGAGGTGTTTTTCACACTGATGCGCACCAAACAAAACCCATTTCTGCAGCAGGAACCTCTCTCTTTCTTAAACAAGGGGCTTTAGAATATGTTTATCCCTCTAAGAGAGAGTCAGGCTTTTACAGCCGATACATTCCAAGAAGGACAAAAGGGCTGTATCCAATTTTAGATCTGCCATATTTTGAGGATGCATAGATTCAAAATGCTGATGCTCAAACTCAATGTGTCACAAATCATATCAGAGAACTGTGTTTGTCATGATAGATCAAGAGGATGCATACATTACATTGTGGTTCAAACACAGGGCATTTTTCGGGTTCGCTTCTGGGGGTGACTTAGACCCGGGGAGTGGCTCATTGTGTAGCTGCTTGAGTTCCTTCAGGAGCACCTCTCCGTGGGGTTAACCAACTTCAAGGTGTATGTAGCAGATTTTTACGCTAGCCATAAGCCTATCCTTGGTGTCTACATGTAGGGGCACCCTCAAGTCTCTTAGTCCCTCTGACTCTTTTTCTCTCTCTGACCCTCAAGACTCACAGAGCTCTCTGTGGTCCTGGAGAGGTTATTACAATGCCCCTCTGAGCCCTTGCCATCAGCCTCTGAGAAGTTTCTGATCCTGAAAATGGCTTTCATATTGAACGAAACCTCCCTAAAAAGTACAGGCCCTTTTGGTAGCCTCCTCCTGCCTGGCTCCTGCTTTGGCCAAGCTATTCTGGCACCATACCAGGCTAACTTCTGAAGGTGCCCTTAATACCCATGTTCAAGTCCTGTGGGTCTGATCTTGGTCCGCCTGCACCCAGCTGCCATCTATGCCAATTCAAATAGCCCTGTGGAACAAGTATTTTCCCTTGTTTGGTGGCATTGGTATTGACATTGCCACAGTGTTGAAGTTCCCTCAAAAGAGAACATCCCAGTTTATGTATGTACTGTACAGTTCCCTCAGAAGGGAACAAGATGCTGCATCATTTGCCACATGTTGGATATGCCTGGCATCTTCCATAAGACAATTAAAATCTGTGGATATGTCATGTAGATGCCCTTTTATGGTCCTGCTGATGTGTGCTCCTATGTCACCTGACCCCATTTTCATCCGATAAAATTGGTGTGTGTACACATACGCTTCAGACACCAGTTCTGCTTGGGCATTCCCCATAGTGTCAAGCCATGATACAGTGTCTTATTCCCTTCTCACGGAACCAGGTAAAATACATAACCTGAGACATTTATTTCCATTTTTTAAACAATTCAGACATTTGGATTCCACTATATGTGGTTAACACTTAGGATTTAGGGTCTATGTGGATTGTTTGACTTACCTTTAGGGCTGAGTGTCTCTTCCTCTATGTAGAAGATGCCTTTGCGCAGTGCCACCTCCTGCAGGATGATGCCGAAGCTGTAGACATCTCCTTTCTGTGTGCCACCTGCAGGAGGGCTGCCCATCCTTAACAGCTCCGGAGCCATCCACAACTTTCCTACACCAATAATGGACACAAACAGATCACACTGCTGCTGTTAAAATTTCCCACAATTGACATGATATGAAATACATACCAGAGCACTGTATAACACAATAACAGCTAATTTACAGGGAGTTGTATGGTAGATGCTCCCCATAATCCATGACTAATAATAAATTGATTTTAAAAATGCTATTATTTAATGAAGAAAAATGATCATTGTTTGAAATAATCAAATAATTACTTATTATTAATGTTTTTTTTTATTATTAATTACCAACATTAATGGTTTTTATTACAGCATTTGCTGTTATGTTTTATACCTTGCTTAATTTTGCCCATTTCATATGAATAATATGAGAGACAAAAATGAATTAACAATAATCTCCATCAATTAATAAATTAAAAATGCAAAAATGAATATTCCTTAACTGCCAGCCAGGCAACACCAGTCTTGTCTCTCACTCGGCCAGTAGGCATTGATAATATTGATATTGATATATTAGACATTTTTAATCAGTATAAACAAATATATTATTTTACACTTCTGTGTGTATAATGATGGTTTAGCTGCTGGTCTATGCACCCCTTGTTAGACCCAAAATTCACTCCTCTCTACATCAACATTAGTGTGAAGATAAAATGGACAACACAATTAAAGATTTTTATGATAGACAAACTCTATATACAATTGCAACAATAAAATGTAAATTTAAACCTACAATTCTATATGAAAATAAAATAAATATTCATGAAATTCTTCTCACTTACGTGCATAGTAGCAGTGAGCATCCTCGCTGTTGGATTCTGTCCTAAAGCTTGATAGCCCATAATCAGTAATTTTCAGCACAAAACGGTTATCCACCACACAGTTAGAGGACTTCAAATTACCATGGGATACAATCACACTGTTATGAAGGAAGGCCATTCCCTATAAAGAAAAAAGGGAAGCTTGCTGAGCCCTACAGAAGGAGAATGAAGTGCAGTCTACACTACATCTATTTATTTATTTATTTATTTATTTATTTATTTATTTATTTAAATGTACCTTTACAATGTCATTGATCAGAGAATATTTAAACATCCAGTCGAGTGTAATGCTTTCGTTCTCCAGAATGTCCTAAACACAAACAAACATATGGCAAGTATGACTTTGTAAACAGAGGCTATTAACTTCAGCAGATGTCCATATGAAAATGTATTTGACTGTACTGTATTTATCTGCCTGGACAAATGAATCAGATCTGAGCTCTTCACTAATGGAATGATATAAAGCATCCTGTTCATTCAGGGAGAACAGGTATTTTATAGTCAATTCAATAAAGATTCTGTAAATTACTGAGGACTATAGAGGACTATGGAATAGACTATGAAAACCTTCTTCACTAATCCAGCCAGTGTTTTATTTATGCTTTAAAATTGGCCAATATTATACATATACAGGATTCCTGTAAATGAACACCTCCCAAAAATATATCAGTAATTAGAATGACTTTAAATGAGTTCCTAGGAGTGAATTTACAGTACACTGGTCGGCTCTGCTTTTGTGTAATGTCTTGTATTGTTTGTTGTGTCTTGCTTTGTCTTTTGTATTGCACCGTTTGCACCAGGTTCCACATTTATGTGGCTAGGACTAACTTATTTAAGTCCTTACAGTAGCTCTGTCTTTGTTCTACCATGTACCATGCACCATGGTCCTGAAGAAACATTGTCTCATTTCACTATATATATGTTTGAAATAACAATAAAAGCTTCTTGACAACTTAAATGTATGTGCAAATGTGGGGCCCAGTGATGAATTGATATATGCAGAGAAACTGGGTGACATAACTAGTTGTATCTGTGATAAAACTAAAGCAATTTTTTTCTTCTATCTGCTTCAGAGTTCATTTATATGTAAGCACTCTGGGAGTTTTATTGGGAACATTTATATGGGCTAATTCTTCAAATGGAGAATGGCAATAAAAAAACATAAATACAAAATGTAGACATACTTGACTAAAAACCCCATAATCTTAAACTGGGGTCTGATTACTTTTATCTGGGAGAAGTTACTGTAGAAAATGCACCACAACCCTGTACCTGCAGACTGCCTCGCAAACAGTACTCTGTAACTATGCAGATGTTGGGAGGATCAATGCATGCCCCAATAAAGCGAGTTATATGATCATTCTGCACATCCCGCATCTGAAGAACAACAAAGAGAGACAGAATGAAAGAAAATTTGAGAAAAGTTTATTATTATTATTATTATTATTAATGTTGTTTTTTGTTGTTTGTTTCTTTACTTATTTTTAATAAAATGCACCTACAAAATATATGAATAAACACCACTGTTACACTTGTATAACACTTGTATAAGCACTTAAGGTTTCTATGTAAACCTGAGAACCTATTATTTAGAGAAGTCTAACCCATGTAGAAACACGGACTTATCAAAAAGAACCACTGAGGAACCTTTTTCTCTAAGAGACTACTCATCATAGAAATGTCTCCTTCTCCACTCACATGCTTCAGTTCAAACAGCACCTTTCTGGTGAGTTCGATGCGTTTGCGGTTGATAAATTTGATCGCCACAATGTTTCCCTGGAAATGTAACAAACATGTTGAGGATGAGCAGTGGAGTGAACTTTAACAACAGCAGAGTACTGAAACAATATTCATGTATTGAGTATATACCTTAAAGTAGGCAGTCTTAGCAAACATCTGGACGTTGCCATCAGCAGTTGGAAGAGAGCCATAGTTTGAGCCTCGCTATGAGGTGGGGTGGGGTGGGTTTGGGGGACAGGAGAGAGCAAGAAAGAGAGAACCTTACAGACAAACTTACAACCTTAAGTGGTTTAATGAAAAACCTCTAATCACTCACAAGGGAGAGGGTCAGTTTGCTGCCTGCACTGTGCAGCACTTTCTCCAGATTACTCATGTGCAAATCCTCCCAGAAGATCCGCCAGAGCTGAGCAGCCAACTCCTTCTCCAATTTCAGCTTCCTGTATGAGACAGAGAGAAACTGGTAAAGAAACTTAGTATGAAATCCATAAAATTATATGTTTTGAGCTAAGTTAAAAAAACTAACAGAGCCTTCTGAAGAAGGGCCTGTACAGAGTACAGTAATATCCCTCACCTAATCACACATTGACTTACCTATATATAAAGACAGTAACAGTAAAGATGATGACAAGGATGAAGAACACGCAAATTGACACCATCTGGTGCATTGAGATGGTTCCTGAAAAAACAAGTGTGAGAAAAACTTTACTTAATAAATTAATATTAAATTAAATTATTAAAATAAATTGAACTCTAAAGAATGTAAAAGATATGTTAGCTAAGCACAAATCTGATAATGATGTACACTAAGGAGGAAAATTAATGAATTCTGACAATGTAATGAAAAGACTCACCATCACCATCAGTAAATGCTACATATAGCTGGGAAAAGTGCATTACTCACGTGCAGTGCAAACAGGCTTATCATTCTTGAAACCACAGAAAGGCATGTCAGGGGGAACATTGCCTCCTGGCCAGTGGAAGGCCATGCCAGGTAGTGTCTCCATCAGTTTCCTTGTGCCATTATACACAGCAACAATCTAGGCAAGAACCAAATGGAATTAAATAATAAAAAGAGAGCTGAAGACATGCTACAGGTATTGTCAAATGAGCCATACCAAGCTTATAAACAACAAATTCATTTAGAAAATATACTAATCTTTTAAACATCTATTTTTATATTAAATTATTTTAGCTATTTGAATTTACTTCACTTACTTATTACTTAATTCACAAAAGGCCAATAAAGCTAGGTACTAGCAATTCAACTAGAATACATTTAAAAGAAAATAATTACTTTTTCTTAATTGCTTGGTTACATATTCTACAGAATTATAATCTTAAAAACTTTTTGCTCAACATCTAGATATCCCAAACACTTCTTTCAGCTGTTCCCTGTTTTTCAGGTCACCACAGCAGATCACATAAATCTGCTTAATCACTTAATTTTGTTTGTATCCTGTGCAATGACAATAAATTCTGATGGGTATTTTATTTGAAAACACTGAAACTCAAAATCAACTAGATTTGTAAAGTTCGTCGGGACAAACTTTGATGTTGGCTTTGACGGTGCAAGCATTCGCAAAGGTCAGCGCTTTTTGGAGGTGAGTGGACAGAAAGATTGTGAAAGCTACTGGACCACTAGGGTGCCAATACTTTTGGAGACGAGTGGACATGAGCATGTGACGTGATCCGCATATCCCTGAGACAGTTCCCCTCTTTGTGCTGAGTGTTTTGATACAGTATGTCACATGTCAATGTTGTGAAAATTTTTGATTTTCACGTGATGTCAAAGAGCATTCCACAGATGTTAGAGATAAAATAATAAAAAATTATACAATAGGAAAAGGGTACAAATTAATATCCAAATATTTGGATATCCCAGTCAGCACAGTTGAATCAATAATTAGCAAGTGGAAGGTCAACTGTCCCTCAAAACTTAACATTTGAACAAAAAGGAGACTTGTCATAGAAGCCACACAGAGTCACTCGATCACTTTGAAGGAGTTAAAAAGTTTAGCATCTACAAGCTGAAAAATGGTGCACAAGTCAATCATACAATATCAAGAGCACTGCAGTTACTCAAAGATAGAGACCAAGATAGTGCTTTTTGGCCATAACTCCAAGCGCTATGCGTAGTGCAAACCTACCACTTCTTATGCCTCAAGACACGCCATCTCTACAATGAAGTAGGTGGTGGCAGCATCATGCTGTGGTGATGCTTCTCATCAGCAGGGACTGGGGATCTTGTTAGAATTGAAGAAAGAATGGATGAAGCAAAATACAGAGAAATGCTACGACCTATACAAGAACCTGCTTCAGCTTGGGAACTGAAGCTTGGGAGGAAATCCAACTTTCAGCAGGACAAAGGTTCAAAGCACAAGGCCAAAGCGACATTAAAGTGGCTTACAAACAATAAGATAAATGACCTACAGTGGCTCGGTCAAAGTCCTGATATCAATTCTACTGAGGATCTGAGGCACTATTTGAAAATTGCAGGACACAGGTTTAACCCACCAATGAGAACAACCTGGGGAAAATCTGCTAAAAAGAATGGGCCAAAATCCCTTCATCACTGTGTGCAAAGCTGGTACATATGTTTCCCAAAAGACTTAAAGCAGTAATTACAACAAAAGGTGGCTCGGCCAAATATTAATGCGTGGAGGTTGATATAATTACCCAAGCAAGATACTTAAGTTTTTTATTTTTCCTAAAAATATTTCCTAACAAAAACACAATGTCTCTGTCATGACTGAAGCACCTGCCTCGCCCCCCGATCGCCACCAGAGGGAACCTTCGCCTGAGTACTAACGGCTTCCGGACTACACCTCCCATAATTCCCGCTCCTGCAGCCAATTAACCATTTCCTATAAAACTTGGACTTGAAGTTTAGCCCAGTGGGAAGACTTCCGCTGTTGGTCTGAGCGTTTGGTTTTCTGTGTCTTCCTGGTTTTTGACTCTGTTCTGTTTTACGATTGTCTGCCGCCTGCCCTGATCTTCTGCCCGTGTTATTGATTCTGATTTCTGCCTCACCTACATTGTTGTGTTTGCTGATTCTGACCCAAGCCTGTTGTACCACGAGTTCTCATTAAAGCGTGCAAATGGGTCATTACAATCACCATCAAATAATTAATTTTTAGTTCTAGTGTTTTCAAATAATATATCCATCAGAATGAAATGTCAGCATACCCTTTACAATTTAATAATTTGAAATAATTAATCAGGGGTCTGAATACTTTTACAGGGTTATGTATGTATGTATACAGTATATATATACACAGTTCTGATTTATATGTATATATTCACTCCTGAACAAAATCTTAAGACCCAGGGTTGTAAGTACTGCTTCTAAATGTCAAAAGAAGAAAAAGAAGCAATTTATTGAATTTTTTGAAAACTGCTTTTAAACTCAAACAGGCTATTCATCAGAACTAAATGTGTCAAAAAAGGACTCAGTAGTGAGTAGCCCCACCGTTCTTGTTGATAACTTCATACGCTAGTTTCGGCATGCTTGATGCAACTGTTTCCAGGATGCTGTTGGGAACATTGCTCCATGTGGTGAAAATGGCTTCACAAAGGGCATCCACAGTCTGGAACGTACATCTTTTTTTGTAAACTTCCCTTTCCATCCATCCCTAAACATTCTCAAGGGGATTAAATCAGGGGATCATGCAGGATGGTCCAGAAGTGCAATGTTATTGTCCTGGAAGAAGTCCTTCTTCAGACAGGCATTGTGAATTGCAGTGTTGTCCTGTTGAAAGACCCAGTCGTTGCCACAAAGACGAGGGCTCTTGGTTAAGAGGGATGCCTGCTGCAGCATGTCTACATAGCCAGCCGCTGTTTGACGCCCCTGCACATCCATTTTTCCACTGAAGGAAACAGCACCCCAGATCATGATGGAGCCCCTTCCAAACATCTCCTGTTTGATCTCCTTGTCTAGTATCATTGAAACCCATTAGGACCATCCAGGTTACATTTTTCTCGAACAAGAATATAACTCTCTTCAATCTATCAATGCAAATTCCAAACGGGCAAGTTTGTGGTGTGAGAGGAGACGTGGCTGTCAAAGATGTTTTTTGTTCTTTAAGCTATTCGCAAATGGCGTCATACAATTATTGGGCTGCAGTCAGCATCAGTAATGTAATTCTTGTGCAGCTCAACAATCCTGCCATGTTAAAAAACAGAAGGCCTTTTTGCATTTGCCATCATCATGACAGTGTGACTGTCTGAAGGACAATGACATTAAAGCCATATTTTTGCATAGATTTTAACTTTTATAAAGCTATGGTCTTAAAATTTGATCAGCTGATGTCCAGCTTGTTTGAGTTTAAATGCAGTTTTTGATAAATCACCTACTCTCAAATTTTTGTCTCTTGCTATTGTTTCTTCTTTTGGCATTTTGAAGAAGTACTTACAACCTGTTCACGATCCACCAGTGTGAGGTGTGAAGTATTCAATAAATATACTTGTAGGATTATTTTAATAATCATAACTCATACTCTCTCACACACACACACACACACACACACACACACACACACACACACACACACACACACACACACACACACACACACAATGTGAAGTTGGTCAGGGGGTGGGGTGGCCTCTACCTCAAAAATGCCGGAGTTGGTATCAGTCATGTCCCATAAAGCAAAGTCAGTCTCTCTGTCTCCTTTATCATCAATCTGCACCAGTCCTGTCACACCTGCAGACACCAGAGTGCAAGGACAGTTATTAACTTATAACACCTAGACTGTATTTACACAACTTACAACTGAACTGGCTTTAAGCTGACTTTGATTTTAATTTGCCTCAAAGTAAAGCAAAAAACAAGCTCTGAAATGGGTTGCATTGCTATTAAAATCACATTCTATATTTGATTTTATTGATGGTACACATCACAATTTGCAAAATCATAAATTACGTTCCATAGCTTTGGACCACTAAGCATCTAATGTAATGTAATGTAAACATGTAATGTTTTGGGAACAGACATGTCTACTGACAGCTAACTAAATCATTTAGATAGCTAGATTTTAGTCATATACTACTTTACTAGCAGTTAACTAACCAGCTAACTATAGGTAGTGCAAGGACACAAGTTCATTATCCAATAGCTAATACATGTATATTTATAAAGCTTTCTTTTGAACCCTAACGTAATTTTACAGTTTTAAATTTAATTTTAATACAGAAATAAATTCATTATTTCATACGTTGCATTTATCAAGTAAGACACCTGAGACCAAAAATTTCTCTTCATTATTGAGCTCTCTCAGTTTAGTGCATAGGGACCAATATTTAAATTATTAAAAACCATCTTAGGATTACACGTTTTGTTTTGTTTTTTAAGTTAGTCCACTGCACATGTGTTTGTGTGCACACACCAAAGTATAGTTATATTAGTTTAATATTTATATTATTAAATATAACAATGTGCCCTCATAGTGCAATCTTTGCATGCTGTACATGAAATACTAAGCCATATGAAGAAGCCATTTTGCAGACCTCTCATTTCTTGCTCGATTGGCCTTGGCACTATTAAGTTGTAAGAGGAACAGGCAGAAGACAGATGCTCAGGGGAAGCCAGTACTGACATTTAAACAGACATGAGGAGCTTAACCATTATCGACTTGCAAATGTCAAAGCCATAGAGGAAAGGGAAAAAAATGAATGACAGAAAGAAGGGCAAGACCAAAAAGTGCCAAAAAACACGAACAAGTTTCAGGAGATGTGGACTAAGATATTTTTATTTGGTGTACTATGCACAAATATCCTCACCCTCTAACATATCCTTCTCTGGTAATTGGTGAACATTGCATGTAGCACAGTATGAAATGAATAATGAGTAAAATAACAAAGGGATAATCGTTGAAGGGGGGGCACATTTTGTTAACATGGGGCTGTGTTGTTGCATAATCTGCTGGTTAATGCCTGTGCTAAAATTGTGATAAAATCCACTGGTGCAGTCATGTCTAAACCCAGGGGTGGGGGAAGGGAATGGGTGCTCTGTATCGTTACCACCTGCACTGGTCACATGTATACCATAATGTGGATATCAAGTTCCATATTATTTAACAATATTAATATTATTAAATGATATGTCTAATAATTACTTTAATATACCAAAAAGAATTAACCAGATCTACCTGTCTGCTGATCATATAAACAATAGTATAGAGTACAGATGTACAGTTGAGTGTAAAAGATTTGCTCACAAAAAATAATAAAGATTAAAGAGTAATTTGCCTGTATTTATCGCATTGTGACAAATATTGCATGTTTCACCAGTTGCTTATATAAATGACCTCCAAACCCCACTGAATCTGCCGAAGTGATTTTGTACATTTTTTGTACATTTCAAGTTATTGTATTTTTCTTAATCCGTTCAGTTAATTTTGCCTTATATTTTGGATTGCTGCAGGCTATAGTCACATTTCTTTCATAACCATATTGGAATACCTAATTAATTGAAAATAAACAGATGTTCTATTAACATCCAGATATCATGGGAAAGGCAAATTGCCCCTCAATTGTATTTTAGTGCAGCTTTATGATGCAGGTGCTGCTGCTACCTAAGGTGGGAAGCTTTTCTTTTCATTTGTAACCTTTGCCAGTAAAGACTTGCTTAGTCATCCATCAGAATGCAAATATCATAGACACAGGTTAGTGGATACTTTTAAAGACACAGACACACAGACACACACAGACACACAGACACACACAGACACACAGACACACACAGACACACACAGACACACACAGACACACACAGACACACACAGACACACACAGACACACACAGACACACACAGACACAGACAGACACAGACAGACACAGACACAGACACAGACACAGACACAGACACAGACACAGACACAGACACAGACACACACAGACACACACAGACACACACAGACACACACAGACACACACAGACACACACAGACACACACAGACACACACAGACACACACAGACACACACAGACACAGACACACACAGACACACACACACACACACAGACACACACACACACACACACACACACACACACACACGTTTATTTATCCATAAATCATATTAGTAATTCAGGACATAATTAATAGTGATGCAAAAAAACATCATAAAATACATCTTACAGTTAAATTATGTACTATATCAAGCTTATCCAGTGCATGGCCACCCACTTGGCTTTTTTGCAGCTTTATATGTCTTTATGAAGCATATCTCATTAGTTAGTGTTTGTTTGTTATTGACACAGGTCATCACTTCAAAATGTCCAAATCAATGTTGATTGAATTATGTTACATGTTTTAGATTCTCAGTGGTCTGGTGTCCAACAGTGTACATCGGCATTAATTCAGTAATTCCTTACAAAAATAATTTAAAAATGTTTTGTTTTGGTTCACATAGTAGTAGTAGTTCTCAAAGTGAGGTCTAGGAATTTCCACAGTTTGATATAATACTCAATGTCACATTGAAAAAAGCATTTGCATGTACTGTAGTTCATGTTTCTAAATTGTGTTACATGTTTCTTAAAATGAAAATAAAGAGACTTGATTTTTCAACCTGCACCCTTCTTTAAACACAAGCATTTTCCATAAAGACCAAAAAAATCAGGCTTAGAATATGCCTGCTTACACTGGTTTTAAAGTAATAGGATTTAATATAAAAAGCAAAAAAGAATATTTTGGCAATAATTAATAGAACATGAAATCAAACATAAAATAAAACACAGAATCTAAGTCTAATATAATGCAAATATCTGTTTTCTAGTTATTGAATTAACATAATAATGGCAATGCTTTGTTAATTTAGTGTGATTGAAGGTTAAGCTGAGCAAGCACTCATCTGCCACACTTATCACTCCCTTTAATTAAATTCATATGTTTATGCTTTAAAAGAATGAAAAAGATTCAGTTCTCAGGATAACCAATGTCTCTCCGTTTCAGAGTCTCTTACAAAAATTTTACTGCATTTTAAACCATCATAATAATGTATTTAATATTAGTCTTAATAGACATTTTGCTCTAAATATGGCAAACATACAGAGCTCGACTGTTGTGAGTTGTGACCTGCATGGTTATCTGGTAAATTACTGAGCCTCATTTAAAGCACAGATGAGAAATACAAACAATAACCAACAATAAAGCTATCTATTTCATCTTTTCTGTATGTAACATCAGAAGATGTAATTTCCTCTCTGTGTTTTATTAAACATGTCTGAATAGAAAGCATAACTATCAGAAAGAATATACAGATCTGATGGTGATATATGCATCTGATTACTTGTACCTAAATTACTTGGCTTGGCTTTTGCAACAAGAAAAAAAAATAGATGAAAGAAAAGATAAAAGGTGTTGTATCACTTCCTCACTCCTGTAGGTACCTCCTCAAAAAAAATTCTTTATCTCTGTTGTATTATTGTGGCTTTTTATAAGAAGAAGGAAGAGTGAAAAAGGTGGCTCTCTCATGCAATTGATAACAATACAAACTGTTAGACATAAGATTTCACTACAGTTTTGTAAGAATATCTGTTAATACTTGATATTAGGCAATATGTGAAATATTTGTTTTATTTTGAGGACTTCTCATTAATACCTGTAGTAAAATATATATAATAATAATATATATAAAATAATTATGCACTATTTTTATTGTTGTTTTGCTATTGTCTGTGGATACTATACTGCTCAAAGAACAATTAAATACATTAATCTTAATAAATTAAATATTCAAAATCTTATATACGTTATGTAATTTACTGAGAAGAAACTGATGTTGCATGTGGCAATGGTCAATGGAAAACAAAAATCAACCATCCATTGAAGGCTGCATTTAAAATCACAACAAAAATCAAAGATCAAAATTGAAATTACTTTCTTATCCAACTTTCATGCTCCTTATGAATTTCATGCTCCTTATGAGATAGCAAATGGGGCCCTGTGGGGTCACCTTCCAGACCTGGATCAGGGCATCAGTGAGCTCCTAGACAAACTGTGTTACTGGGAGCTCCAATACATAAATTCTCATTTGAATTCAGGAATAGGAGGGCCATTCAATGACAATGCCACATGAGTCTGGGCTAGCCAAGCACCAGGTCATTTTGTAGGTCCTGTTTCAACATGCATGAAGGGGCAGACACTGATCCTAGGTTGTTGCTTTCTACAGCCCTGTCCAATGCTCCTGCTGAAACTATGCCTGGCGAAACCATATTTGGATGCGAGAGCTTCGAAGAGCTGGACTACTGTGCAACCTGATAGGGTTGTAGGTACTTCCTCATGCTATAAGTAGTGACAATGACAAAAATCAGTCAGAAAGGATATGGAGAGAGCAATTCTGCAAAACCATTCCATTTTTGTCTTGCTGATGCCTCTCAATTGCACCTGTTGTCTCTTTCAAGGCAGGTAAAACTAATTTAAAATCACTTGATTGATATCCCTGAAGTTTAATTGATTTGGTGTTATTCTGTTATGATTACGTGCTCCTTTAATCTTTTGACCAGTGTATGTTTTATTTTTAAGCTCAAGACAAAGTCAAAGTTTTTAAATACTACTTGAAGAAAGCAAAAAATAAAGTAAGATCATATGCATTTCTATACAAATGCATAAACCTGAAAACCATAATTATACATTCAGAATAACAAAATAAGTGATACCCGGATCAACACAGATCAGAAGGCTGTGTGAATACCACAACCTATTACTATTATTTATTTCTTTTCTACTACTTAGTCTTTTTTACAACTGTAAATGAGAAACAAACACTTCACAAACACTATCAAATCTAAGCTAATTGTTGACTAAAGTTAGAACTGACCCTGTGAATTTTGTGAGTGAACAGATTTCAACAGGAATCCTGCAGTTATCATGGAGTGGCTTACCATAGTATGTACGGTTCCACATTTTTTTGGTGATGCTTTCTCTTGACAGTTGGCCTTGACTCTCTGCTAAACTCTCATTCAGTGCATGAGCATACAGCATTAGACCATCATAGAAGCCTCCAGGTATTATGTTCATCTACAAAAAAATGTATACTTCAATGTCATCTCAAATCAAATGTAAAAAATATCAAATAGGCATTGTTCTCATTATATCATAAAGATATGTGTCAAATGATGATTTTAAAAAACATTTTAATTATGTCAATATACTGTAAATATATACTGAGACAAGATTGTGATCAAAATTTTGATTATTAAAGTCAAGGAAACTGGATGGAACAGATTTCTGCAAGCTTTTTTTTAATCGTTCATTAATTTGTGCATGAAATTGCCAGTTTACATAATCCCCCTTTGTTTTTAAAATGTCTATTTTTTATGTCTTTTTCTTGCTGTCTACTCTATCCATCAATCATCCAAAAATAATTTAACACAAATAAAAAAAGCAAAATATAAACTCTTCTCTTTACAGCTGTTAATGATGGAAAAAAGGTGGAAACTACTGTAAGTAAAAAAAGAATGAAAGAACAGGTCAAACTCTGTTAGCACAGGGCTAAAGGTTAAACTTTCAGTGCATGGGGAAATTACATATTCATAACACAAAAGCAGAGATGGTTGATATTGATCTGCAAAAAGTAGGGTATATTGATTGAATATTTAAGCATACATATAAAGATATGCTCAGCTGTTCTGCATGTCCTTGCACTTTTAAGAGAAAATGAATAAAACCATTAGCACTTAGTCTCATACATACATAATAAATAGAATTATAAGTCATTTCAAATGTCACAGACATTCTCATATTTGTCAGCATGATGAGTCATGCTTGATTACCCTCACTCTCATTTGCTCACTATAAGTTCCTAGTCAGGGTTATGAAAGATCCTGAGTTTACACTGGGAACACAGTGACGCGCAGCAGGAATAATGTGTCAAAGATTTTGGACCTTAACTGAGAAGAGGCCAACCATGTGAGGATCCTAAGAAATCTAGAGATTTTCCAGCTCCAGTTGGACTCTGCTTCTTGAAATATTCGGACATACTAAGAGGAGATGCCAAGTACATGTGGACTTTGAGGGAAACACCCTCCTCATCAGTACAACATTTGTCTGACTGAATATTTGTAATCACACCCTCTACTGTCACCCAAATGAGGATGGGTTCCCCTTTGAGTCTGGTTCCTCTCAGGGTTTCTTCCTTTACCATCTGAGCAAGTTGTTCCTTGCCACAGTCACCTCAGGCATGCTCATTTAAGGTAAATACAAACACATTTCAATATATCTAATATTAATCTTATTTTTTTTATTATATTATTCTTTATATTAACTTTTTGTTTCATTTTAATATTCTGTAAAACTGCTTTGAGACGATGTCAATTGTAAAAAGCGCTATACAAATAAATCTGAATTTGAATTCATCTGGGATGGGACACTAGTATATTAAAAGGAACCATACACACACAATCACAAACTCATTCATAGATAGAGGCAAGTTACTATAGCCAGTCCACATACTGGCATGCTTTTGAGAGATGGGAGGAAACCAGAGAATGTGTAGGAAATCCACACAGACAAAAGACACAAATTCTATCATATCCTAGCTGACATAACCTACCAGAGAGTCCTCCACTGTAAAGTTGAACAACTTCTTTGCATTTGCTTTCAGATCAGTGACAAAGTCTTTATACTCTGGATTCTGTGGCTCTCTGTACGTAAGGATTTTCACACTCTGAAAAAGAAACATTAGAGACCCCGATAAAACACTGTCACATGTAAGAATGTTTGGTTAAGTTTGTGATTTTGAAAAAGTTTTTTTTTTTCCAAAATATTTTCATCCTCAAAACATCTATTGTAAACAATTTGGTGGCAGGAATTCAGCAGAAGTATGAACAGGAGGGGAATGCATGCTACAGTATATTAATACTTATTCTCGAGACATTTTCGCCCAGTCGTGCATAGTTTTCCATATTTTATGGCCATAGCTTTCTGTGTTTCAGCTAGAAGAATGAATAACATGTACTTCGGAAAGAAGATTTTAAATTTTTTACCAAGTCTATAATTTTATGTATTCAATTTTTACAGCCATTAAATGACATTCAATTTTCTTTGAGAAATGAGAAATGTTGTCTCATTTCACTGTGTACTGCATATCTACTGTATATATGGCTGAAATTACAATAAAAGCTTGACTTTGCATAAATCTGTTAGTTTTAATCACATTAATTTATATATATATATATATATATATATATATATATATATATATATATATATATATATATATACATATATATATGTATATATATATATATATATAGAACTGGATTTTTCTTTTTACTTTTATCACAGTCTTGGATATATCAAAGATTACTAACAACATTGGCTTTTATGCATTGTTTTTTTGTGCACTGTGTATTTTCAGGCTTTTTACATTGAGTTTTATGGAGGAAATCAGCATACTACAGTGTGTGTGTATATTCAGGATTGCTGGAAAGCCTGAATACACATGCTCACACACAAACATGCACGCATGCACACAAACACACACACACACACAAAACACATTTGGTTTGTAAAAGATCTTTTACTGATCTCTGATCTTAATCTATCTTTGCCCTCTCTTTGTCACCTGTTAATTTGAAAATAAGTTTTAGCTCAAGCTTACTTGGTATGCTTCTCTTGCAATGTCATCATCAGCGTCTCCTCTGGCCCAAGGTCGGGCAGGTCGTGATGCCACAGTCCTTCCAAAAACATCAATGTAAATGAAGGCAAATTCCTCTTGAGGAAGATTTGCCTTACGAAAGTTCACCATTAGTTGCCGAAAGATATCCGGAGTACAGCATACAAACACCACTACAAATGGATAAAATACAGATTATTAAACACAAAATATTGTCAGTAATTATGGATTTATAACATATTCCCAATCTTTCCAAAAAAGCTCTAAGTCCATCAGATTGTAAGGGCATCTCCAATGGACAGCCTACTTCGGGTCACTGCACACATTTTTATTTGGATACAGGTCTGGGCTCTGGTTTAATCTTACAATAAATTTGATTTTCCCTTAGTTGAGCAATCCTGTTCTCAATCTGAATATAGGCTTTGGGGTTTTATCTGACAAAAAGATGAAAGTCCTCTTCATCATCATCATATTACTAGCAGACACTTGAAGGATTTACACTAAAATTTAATGGTAGTTGTAGCTTGACATAAATCCCTCCAGCTTGATTAAAGCGCCAGTTCTGGTGAAAG
Organism: Tachysurus fulvidraco; assembly: GCF_022655615.1. NCBI lineage: Eukaryota > Metazoa > Chordata > Actinopteri > Siluriformes > Bagridae > Tachysurus > Tachysurus fulvidraco. The sequence goes on along the minus strand of NC_062520.1, from coordinate 20,879,942 downwards.
AGAAGTTGCCCTAAACCATATATAGGGTGTGTTAGTGATGTGCTTTTTTTTAAACAAACAAACCTTTTGGAGTTTATAATTATACATTTTGGAATTGGTCCCATTAGCCTACATCAGATTTTGTCACATGATTTGGGGTGATTTACTTGAGATGTTTTTGTGAGAAAGGGTTTCCGGCTAGCCACCCTACCCTAAAGCCCAGACATGTAAAGAAAATGAGAGATTGTTGTCACATGCAGAGTGTAATTAGTACTTGCTTACAGCATTTACACTTGTCTGATATTGCTGCAGCTCCTCAAACCTTGCTGTAGGTCTCTTGCAAGCAGCCCTGTTAAAAAATATATTTTGGAGGAATCCTGTTCTTTGTGAGCTGATTGTGTTGCCCCATTTTCTGCATTTGTTGATGACGGCTTTTACAGTGTTCCATGTTACACCTAATGTTTAGAATTATTTAAACCTCTCTCTCCTGACTGATAACTTGCATGGATAACTATTGTAACATTTGAAACACCATGTATGATTTGAAAGCTCATTGTAGATCAGAGCTTCAGAAGATAACTAAAAAGATAACCCTATTGAAAAAGCTACAAAGTTAAGGCTACTAAGGATAATTTCATTGAAAACAGCTACAGATTATCAGTTGTAATGACAGGTCGCAAGACAGAGGATCCATTTGCACCATGCTCCATTTGATCCATTCGAAGGTGAGGCAAAAATCAGAAATGAACTGCACAAGGTCTCTGCTGTCTCAAATGCCATGGGTAGCTTGGGTAGATCCATCAGGCGGCACGCTTTGGAGAACCGGTCCATGACTGTGAGGATGACTGTGCAGTTATCGGACTTGGGTAGATCAGTGATGAAATCGATGGCAATATGGGACCAGGGGTGCTGAAGGATAGGTAGTGGTTGCAGCAAGCCGGCCGGGAGCTGATGTGAAGATTTGGACGTGTTGCAAACGGTACACCTTTTCACGAACTCTCGGGTGTCTTTGGACAGAGAGGGCCACCAGAAAGTGTTCTGCACCAGACGGATTGTGGCCGAGATGCTGGGATAACCGGAGCTGGGTGAAGTGTGTAACAGTTGTAGCAGGGTAGTGCGTAAGTTCTCGGGCACGTAGATGTTTTAAGCGGGACAGTCGCTCGGAGGTGGAGACAGCGTATTGGCCTGAGAAATCTGGGTAATGATGTTCCATTGGATGGGAGCGATAATTTGAGCCTCGGGAATGATGGGCTCTGTCTGAGAGGGCTGGTCAGGTTCATTGCTCAGACGGGAAAGTGCGTTGGATTTGATATTCCTTGAATCGGGTCTGTAGGTTACTGTGAAGCGAAACCGTGTGAAAAACATGGCCCATCGTGCTTGACGTGGATTCATCCGCTTGGCCGAGCGTAGCTACTCGAGGTTTTTATGGTCTGTGATAACTGAACGGCTGCTGAGCGCCCTCTAACCACTCCTCAAAGGCTGCCTTCATGGCCAGTAGCTCACAGTCCCCCACGTCATAATTGCGTTCAGTAGTCAATAGTTTCTTCGAGAGGTAGGCACACGGAAACAACTTGTTAGCCGGACCTTGTCGTTGAGAAAAAAACACTCTGATGCCTGTACTGGAGGTGTCCACCTCGACCACAAACGGTCGAGCCGGGTCAGGGTGGTGCAGGATGGGAGCTGTTGTGAAGCGCTCCTTCAGCAGATGAAAGGTGCTGATCACTTCAGGTGACCACGATAAATGGGGCGATGCTTTCTTTGTCAGTGACGTGAGTGGCGCCGCGACCGTGCTGAACCCATGAATGAATTGATGATAGAAATTCGTGAAGGAAAAGGAAGAGTTGTAACTGACAGTCTGGAGTTGGGGCCACTTTAACACTGCCTCTACCTTGGACTCGTCCATGGCGACCCCACCGGCGGAAATGACATAGCCCAGGAATGATGTAGAAGTTCTGTGTAGTTCACATTTCTCTGCTTTAGCATAGAGCTGATGTTGAATTAGTCTCTTCAGCACTGCTTGTACGTGCTGGACGTGAGCCTCCATGGTTTCAGAATATATCAATATATTGTCAATGTACACGATTACCCATCGATCCAGCATGTCTCGGAACACATTATTGATAAACGACTGGAACACAGACGGACTGTTGGCAAGGCCGAACGGCATGACCAAATATTCATAATGGCCGGACTGTGTGGAGAAGGTGGTCCTTCCATTCGTCCCCCTCTCTGATGCGGATCAGGTTATAAGCGCTGCGTAAATCCAATTTGGTGAAGAACCTGGCTTTGCACAGCTGTTCCAGGGCTGAGGGCACCAGGGGGAGTGGGTAGCAAATTTCACAGTAATCTGGTTCAGAGCTCAATAGTCTATGCAGGGGCGGAGCCAAACGTCTTTCTTCTTTACAACCCGGAAGCCGGACGATGCCAGTAATACTGAATGCCGAATAAACCCCTTTTTTAGTTCCTACTCGATATATGCATTTCAGTGTCGTGGTGTTGGGTAGAAGCTCGATGCTGCAATCACCGGGACGGTGAGGAGGTAGCTTGGTGGCCTTGACCTTGCTAAATGCCTCTACGAGGTCGTGATTTTCAGCCAGGAAGTCATGGCTGACAGGAGTGGGCGGCACGATGGTCACGGAGTATAGCAGAAGTAGAGCCTCGGAGGGTCGGTTATGTGGAGAGCAGGTCTCATCCCAGGCTATAATCTGTGGTTCTCTCCAGGAATTGAAAGGTGTGTGGAGCTTTAGCCAGGGAAACCACAGGATCAGAGAATGACGAGTAGAGGTAATGACATGGAACCGGATAGTCTCGCTGTGAAAGGGACCCACCATTAGCTCGATCTCTTCGGTAACGAATCATATCCGTCTCTTTCCGAGTGGTCGACCTTCTATTGCTTCTACGGCTGCGGGGACAATAATAATAATAATAATAATAATACATTTTATTTAAAGGCGCCTTTCTAACACTCAAGGTCACCGTACAAAAGAAGAAGAAAAACAACAAAAAATATAGTTATACAATACTTACATTGATACTACACAAAAAAAAATTGGACCAACATTACAAATCATGATCTAGAATATGCTAAACTAAACAGATGAGTTTTAAGCTGAGATTTAAATGATGAAAGAGAATCAATATTACGGAGCTCAGATGGAAGTGAGTTCCAGAGCTGAGGTGCAGAGTAACCTCTGAGGTGAGGTGCACAACACACTCCGTTAGTGGAATAGCGTTTGCTCTGACACACTCCTCCGAAATGAAATTTCCAGTGGCGCCGGAATCAATGAGAGCCTCATTTCAATATTTCCGCCAGGTATGTTTAGGCGCATGGCGAACCGGGCGCAAGTCTGAGTTAAACTGGCCACACTCCCTAACGTACTCTGCTCGTTGTGTGGTCTGACGGGACAGGATGGTAGACGATGCCCGGGCGCACCATAGTATAAACAGAGTCGGTGATGTATGCGACGTGTTCTCTCCTCGGGAGTGAGATGAGCGTGAGCATGGTGCATGGGCCCAGCCTCTTTAGAAGACGGGGAGTGTGTGGGTGATCACCGGGCTCGGATCAGGTTGTCGAGTCGGATAGACAGTTCCAGAAAGTCAGATAGATTTCACCCTTCTGCTTGCAGTTTATGGTTCAGACCTTTACGATAGAGGAGCTTGAGGGGTCTCTCCTCTCAACCTGCCTGAGCTGCGAGGGTGCGTAACATTAATACATATTCTGCGCTGCGGCTCCCCTGGGAAATATTCAGGAGGTGCTCCTCTGCACTCTCTTCTCCAGCAACGTGATCAAATACGCTGCGGAACTGGGTGAGGAAGTGGTTGAAGGAGGGAAACGCTGATCCGTCCTCTCTCCATACGGCGGTGGCCCACTCTAGCGCCTTTCCAGTAAGAAGGGTGCAGACCATTGCTATACGGCTGGCGTCCATGGGATAGAGAGATGATTGTTGTGTCACAAACAGCGAACACTGCATCTCGCCGGTTCTCCATCGAATTTCTCCGGGAAGGAGAGACGTGGGTTAGCGGTCGCGGGGATCATGCTGGGGGTTGTGGAGATACTCTGCATGCTTTGCAGGGCTGTGACAAGTTCACCTGTGAGCGATGCGAGATGAGCCAGCTGTCGGGAGTGGTCGCTGACTGGCTGAACCTGGGAGAAGAGCTCCGTTGTGAGCTGTAATGCAGCGGCTGGATCGTATGATGTCTTCTGTAATGACAGGTCGTGAGACGGAGGATCCATTTGCACGCTTTTTAATCCAAGCTCAAGGTACAACAGGCTTAGGTCAGAATCAACAAACACAGTGTCGAAGGTGAGGCAAAAATCAGAAACGGTAATACAGACAGGAGGTTGGGGCAGGTGGCCGACAATCATAGAACAGAGCAAAGTCAAAACAGAGTCTAAAACCAGGATTACACAGGAAGACAAATGCTCAGACAGATAGCAGCGGCAAATTGAGACTTCGCATTGAAAGGGAGTTCAAGTTCATGCTTTATAGGAAGCAGGTGATTGAAAGCAGGTGGTGGTGTAATCATGACAGGAGCAGGGGTTTGTGGGAGATGTAGTGCGGAAGCTGCTAGAACTCGGGCGAAGGTTCCCTCTGGTGGCGGTCAGGAGACGAGGCAGGTGCTTCATTCATAACATCAGTAAATTGAAAGTGATTGGTTTAAAACACGGCCACACCACAATAATAGAAGGGTTTGCACACCTATGCATAAAGGTTATTGTAATTTTTTATTTTTCCTATTTTTCCCTAAAATGTTTTGGATTGTTATTTACTTTTTATACATGTTGTAATTTCATATTGAGGGTGAAAAGTTCTGACATGATTTATCTTGGTTTAATTTTTTCCAACAGGAGTGCTTAAACATTTTATATGCATTTTAGATGGTATCTATTTGGCCCAATTTCCTAGCACTCCCCTGACTGTTCAATAAACTAATGAGATTACCTCAGCAAAGAGCAAGAAAAATATGTTAGCTTAACAATATTATGTTTGAATCTGTGTGTCTGCATGAATGTGTGCATGCCCAAGAGTAATATGATTTTGTGCGTGAAAGAAAAAATCGCTTCTGATGATTAGCTTGTCATTTATTTCAGGCTGTATTGTTGTTCTATTAACATGCACTACTTATACACAGAATATGAAAGCAGAAGACCAAATATCCCCTTGTGCATAAATTATGTGTATGGATAAAATGTTTAGATTTGAACAGCGCAAAAATGATTCCTGACCTCTAATATTTGTGATATTATTCAGAGATCTAAACTGCTCCTAGATTATTGCCTGTTTTTCTTTCAAAGAAAGAAAGAAAGAAAGAAAGCATAAACTTTCAAGTGAGCTGCACCATTATCTCGAAATGTTTGCTCAGCACCACAACAGCACCACAACTGAAACAGTTGATTCAAGACCATAGACACAACCATATATAAAGCAGTTAGCAGCAAACAATAAAAATGACTGACTTTTTTTTAAGAATAATGAATGAATGAGAATTCTCTCTCTGTCTCACACACTGTCTCACACAAAAACACTGACAGCTGGCAAAATGAAAATACAAACAGACTCATTAGACCTACATGTCCATTTTATACTTAATAAAAAGCAAATGAGTAATAGCAAAGCAATGTTCAACCCCTTTCTTCTAAATGCAGTAATCTATAAAAGATTTCCTGGAAACTGAGTCAATTAGTGTACTAAAGCTCTTACAAACCAAAACGAAACAGCACACAGCAAGCTAAGTGTGCTTCTTAAAGCTTTCAACAAGAAGCAAATAATAAAAACATTACATAAAGAAGCAAATGCCAGACACATCTTAAGCTTATATCAATACTACTACTATTATTACTTCTACTACTACTACTACTACTACTACTACTACTACTACTACTACTACTACCAAACCACCTGGCAAAGAATCTCACATAGTCACGCAATACAAGGTCTATCACCAAGAAAGCCCAGCAGTGCCTCTGCTTTCTGTGATGGCTGACTAAAGCCCATCTCCCACCCCCCATCCTGACCATGTTATACAGATAGACTATTGTAGCATCCTGAGCAGCCGCACCACTGCCTATTTTGGGAATTGTACCATCTCGGACCACAAAGTTTGGAGGGAGTAGAAAGTGAGGACTAAGATGATCATCAGAATTCATCACAGACAAGCCAACAGCAATGTGGATGAACCCACACATTCCTCAAAAACACACTTTTCATCTGCATCTTCCTGCTGACTGATTTTTTTAAATACATTTTTATATATATTATTCTCATACTCTCAAACTCCACCATGCACACCTGCACCGTTTTGCGCACTTCTCCACTAACAAGTGTTCCAGAGTCTGAACAGTCTGATGCTATTTTCACACTCACATTAGCAAATCACTTGCTCACTTGTAGCTTAGGTGCAGTGTGTAGACTGTCTTGATTTCTATTTTGTCACTGTCCAGTTATTTTAGTTTCTGATACGACAAGGCAGTGGCCAGATTGTATAAATAACACTGTAATAGTTATGCACATGACTGTTATCTCTGTATAAAGTGTTATTTTACATTTCAGTTAAACCCAAAAAGACCTTAGCACTTCTTTCAGTTATTAACACCAAATGCGTTGACTTGAGCTTAAATGCAGGTATGCACTTTGAGAGTAGGTATTAGGGTCTGCAGTTTTTATTGCATATCAAGCATTCAAGAACCTTTGATATAAAAACTATTAATTCTTGTAATTCTGTTACTTAAAACACAATTTTTTTATCTTTTGAAGAAAATTCTCATGCCAAACCCAACAGAAACTGAAATGGTCGAAATTTCCAGCTTGGACTGAACGAGCTTGAAGGGGATTCCTTGAACTTGTCTCAACTGATCTGCTAAACAAGAGGAATGAAATTCAGGCATAACTGACACATTTTCTGTCCAGCAGCTCAGTAGAGAATGGTCATGAAGAAACAATTTGCTTATTTAAGCACTAAGAGGAGGGAGCAATCTAAATCATGATATATTAGGGCAGTAACTGTTTCACCACCTGTTTTGTCCAGTATAGGCAGTTCAGCAGATTTGCTCTCATCAGCACATTCCAACTCTAGCAGGGACATATATGCGTAATGTGCATGGCTATTCATGCAAATCATCCCCCTTCTTCACTGTTAATTAGAGCAATGTCTATTGTTCTCCTTTCTGTCTCCATGGTTTTCACAAGTCCAGCTTAATTTTTAACTAAGGCCAGATGGATTGGACATCTGTAAGCATCACGCAGTGGAACGCTTAGCATAGTGCTGTGGCCAGTTTAGTTCAGCATGGGTGCTCCTCCCTTTTAAAACCATGGTGATGGCAGGTACTGAAACTACATAGAAAGAGAGTGTCATCTGCAATGGCATGATTCCCAAGAAAACCAAATCAAGATCAAAATCGTAGAGTCAGAGAGTTATTAGTCCAAGACTTGTGTTGTGCAGTATTGCAATTAAAAGCTAATTCGGTAGAACTTTAAAATGGAGTAAAGTTCCCCACACGATAAGTGGATGAGTATTTATCGTCACTTGAAATTGAAGGTTATATTGTTGATTGTGAGATGTTTAAATTATATGCATGTAAACTATAATTTCACATCTAGACTACTACACTGACAAGCTGTAGCTAAGCCTAAATGAGAATTAAGTGCTCATTACATGCTTCAAGCATGACTGATTGACCTGCTGCCTGAAACACTAATCCTCTGAAAGAATGGAATATAAATCTTTATCATTACTTAAAAGTTAGCTGATTCAGGCACTAAGTGCAAGGAGAAAATCCATTCCTGACATTTTTACTGAGGGAAGTAACTGTTTCGCAACCTACTGTAGTTTCATACAGTAAAGACAGCTCTTTTAACAAATTTCATCTGATTAGCATTTCATCTGAATACATTCAGTGATAAGACCATTTTCTACTATTGTTACAATAGTGTGTACAGTGTAGTGGTGCGTCTTATCAACAAATCTATGAGTCAGCCTACAGAGAGGAGGTGCAACAGCTAACTGCCTGGTGTAGAGTCAACAACCTGTCTATGAACGTTGACAAACTACAGTAAGAGTTGGTTGTTGACTTCAGGAGAGCACAGAGCAACCACTCTCGCCTGAACATCAACAGATAATTTGTAGAGATTACCAAGAGCACCACATTTCTTGGTGTTCATCTGGCAGAGAACTTCACCTGGTCACCAGGTCCATCACCAAGACAGCCCTCTACATTCATCTCTATTTTTTATGACGGCTGAGGCAAGCAAAGCTACCTCCACCAATCCACATACACACACACACACACACACACACACACACACACACACACACACACACACACACACACACACACACACACACACACACACACACACACACACACACACACACACACACACACACAACTGTGGGGATTGCACTGATCTGTTTATTTGCTGTTTTCACACTGTTTTTTGCTATCTTTGCACGTGCTGTTTTGCACATTCAGTCAATTGGTACTTTGCACACCACAACTCAATACATCAACAAATGTCTGCTATTACATAAGTGTACATTAAGTGTAGTTTAAAAAGGAACCTCTTGTTTAGATTCCTATATATTTCCACTATTCAGCACTACTTTTTGTATTTGTCCTGTAGTGTATTGTTTTGTATTGTCTGTTTAGACTGTATTTTGTCTCAAACTGTTTGTACTAGGTTGCATAGAAGCACTTTTTGTGGCTATCACAACATATTTTAAGACCTTATTATTCCATATGAATTCATTCGAAGATAATCAGATGTCTCCATTAATTAGTATAAACCCCATGTAAACATGCACATAAATTTCTTTTGCACTGCTTGTATGTTTTATAGAGTACATCACATTTTGTAAAATAGTGTATAAAATAATGAACTAAATATGTGTTTGTTTCTTTGTTTTTTTTTTCTTTGTTTATTATGGCAGGTTCATTATTTGCCTGTGGTAAATTTCAAGGTGGTAATTCGCTAAACTATAGAATTATTTTAAAATGCATACAGCTGTATTAAATGTAGACCTCTGTCCTCACAGCATAAAGTAAATGTTCATGAAAAAGGAATAAATTTGGCAAATGACAAAGTCTGTTTTCACAGGAAATGCCGATGGATCTGATACAATGTGCTGTACTTCCTTATACGGTGACCTCTCATCATAAAGGTTGAGTGGATATTTTTATATTCTTTTGGGAGCTGAATAAAAGTTACAAAGTCATCATTAAAAATCCTATTGTTTGGTTATAAATCTAATACACCATCTACAGTTCACATATGTGAGCAGTTACATTTACATTTACATTTACATCATTTGGCAGACGCCATTATCCAGAGCGGCTTACAAAAGTGCTTAAGTCTCTATCATTGGACACATTAACTCTGGTTCACTAGGATGACAAGGCTTTTTAAGCTAAGTCCCCTGCAATTGTTAAAAGATTGCTAGCTTAGGCAGTTTTGACTATAGCTAACAAAGTGATAAAAAAAACAAAAGGAGTGAAACAGAAATGGGCTGTGAGGGTAGTTAAGGTTCTGTTTTTAAAGGTTTTTATGCATGACTGTACATTTTTGGAGTTTTGGTACCATCTGGAGCAGGGCAGGGTCTTCTCATGATGGCCTTAAATAGCACCCTCTTCTTATTGTAAATACAGTACTGTATTGAGAAATACTTAATGGTTGGTTTCACTGATGTGCATTATGTTTAAATGTTCAACATTTTGAAAGAATATTTAATGTATAAATTGTAATGTTTAAATATACAAAATGTAAAAAAAAAAAACTTTCATTATATAATTGTGAATAAATGGAAGAGTGATATCATTTAAAGCATTCGAAAGAGTCCACTGATTCAAAACCGAACACCTAATTTTAATTCATTCATTCATTCATTCTCAGCAATATTCACTTATTTATTATTCACATTATATAATCACTTATTTAGTTAAATTATTTATGCATGCCATGATTTTTTCTCACATATCATACTGTTTCACAAGCTGGTCCCAAGCAAATATGACAACTCTAAAACCAATTGAGACCCTTTATAAGCAAACCTTAAAAATATTAGATCAAAAACCTATCAGTCATCACCACTGTAAAATTATTACCAAATACAACTTATTCAATTTTAACAATTTCTTACATTATCAAGATGCCTGTCTCATTTTTTAAATTTTACATGGGCTTGCACCCCCACCACTGCGTGAATTTATAAAACTGAGGAATAACAGTGATATAGCAAACAGGGCAGCTACCAGGGGAGACTGTGTTATACAGTATAGGTGAAGTAAGTTTGGTCAAACAGTCTTTTCAGTACGGGCCTCAAATTATTGGAATTGTCTCCCTACTGAACTCAGAAAGAGCACCAGCTATTCATCATTTAAACTCAAGAAATGGATTAAAAACACTCAAAATTGAAATCATCAATAGTTAACTTATTTTATTTTTGGTACTGCCCATTTTTGTATTGTATTTATTATTATCTATCTAGTGTTTTAATCTGTTTTGTGTTTTTCATGTATTTAATTTTTGTACTATGATACTGTGTTGACCTGCCAAGGGACTGCAGATGAAAAATAGCTCTTCAGCTAATTCTGGCACATTTACATTTTGAGTGTAAACAAAAAATGTTGATTGATGTGCATTGTCCCTTTCAAATAAATAAAGGGGAAAAATAGCAGTCTTCTTTCATTCTCAGCAGGTTTTAATTCCAAGAATTACGAGAATTAATTTCAATAATTCCAGGATTCCACCATTTTATGGACATACATTTGACCGCTTTCTCTGACTGAAAACCTGCTGGTTACTACTGTAGTGACTGTGCTTAAAAATACAGGATGGGGCTACTGTTGTTTTGTTTCTGTTTGTTCTTTGAGTGTGTGGTCTATTGTGCTCTATTTTGTCTCCTCATATAGGCATGACCTTGTGGATCTGGCATCCTTACAGAATATGCTGAGAGGTGTTCTGTGCTACTCGTTCTGTATTACAGAATACAATATTTATAATTATGACAAAAAAAGATAAGGGTATTATTTTTTAATTAAGAAATATAAGTTTCTTTGAAAAGGTCTTTAAAAAAGATTCACAAGACCTTTAGTCTTTTACTGAAGCAGTCTTTAAATACTATGTATTCTTGTAATTAAATACATTTCACTTTTATTTTCATTATAGTTACTGAACAGTTCTTTGTAGTTACTGGATCATGTGCTAATGAATGAATGACAAGGTTCAGTAAACACTTTATTTAGCTTAAGGTTGTGGTGGACCTTAGTGTAACACACAATGACTTGGGTACACCCACATTCACGTCTAGGGGCAATTTAATTTAGTCAATCCACCTACTGCCATTTTTGGAGGAAACTGGAGGTCCCAGCACATAAAAAAAACTGAGATTGCACTCATTAACATAAACAACTGTTACATATACTTAAAGGATATGTGCATTGTTCAATGTTTTCTATGACCATTTGTGCCCATTTTATTTTTTATAAAAGTACAGAAGACTATTACGGATATGATATGACAGATATAGGACTAGGACATAAATATTCTTCTAAAGAAATACGATGGACAAAACAAATAAAAATATTTAGGTAAATATTGGAAGAACAAATACATTTCGGTTTTGTCACATTGATTGACTAAATATGAATCCATCCAGGTACCAGGTTAATAGTTAATATATGTACAACATGCCATTCGCAATGAACTGTGTAGACATTAAGAAGTTAACAAGAGAGTACATCTGCTGCTACAGAAGACAAAAAATTGAGCCACTCACCTCTGCCCTCTTCTTTTATCCTATGCAGATGTTCAGAGTAGTTGATGGGCCCTCTGTCCTCCTCAAACACAAGGTCCTCTGTGGTGATGTTGGCATCATGCAACTCCATGTAAAGCCCCTCAATGGCAAAATAGCACTTACGCTCACCCATTTTGCTGTCTTCAAACATCAATAGGACATGCTGAATCCAGCCAAATTGCTTACACAAATGAAGGCCAAACTCACCCAACTTTTTGTGAGTAGGGCCTGTGTTAGTAATGGAGGTGTAGACCCCGGCACGGAGGAAGAAGCCTATTGCTGGTGCCCCTGCTGTGATCATGGGTAGACCCCAGTGTGTGGTGAAGAGGCCCACAGGAGAGGCTGTGTAGTCGCAGCCTGGGCCAATGAAAGCCCATGGCTCATAAGTGAACTTCAGATCAACAGCCATTAGTGGAGCAACAGACTCAGAGCAAATACCCTCGGCATTCTCACTGTTATTAAAGACATGGCGCAGTCTGTACCCAGGCAGCAGCGAAGAGTCAGCATTGATGAGTGTTATTGCACGCAGTAGGGCAGGTCCGACACGTGGCCAGGCCCATGGGTATGAGGTATTGTTCTTAGGCAGAATAACAGCCAATGTAATGTTTTCCTGATTGTGCATGTGTTTGTTTGGCTTGTGGGGATGAGAGGATCTGGGATAGATAGACACAGAAGGACAGCAAAGCAGAAGCAGCAGCAATGCTGCTACAGAAAGTCTGCCTCCCTCTAACCAGCACAAAAGCCTCATGGTTCCTCACTTAAGAGTCTGAAACACTGTATACACACACACACACACACACACACACACACACACACACACACACACACACACACACACAAACACACACACAAACAGAGAGAGAGCAAGGAGGGGATAATTACTACATCTCAGAAGAATTTCATAAAATATGCTAAAAGTATTTGAATTTGAAAAGTCTTTTTTTATGTTTGAATAGGAGTCTCAATCCTCACTTAACAACTATTTATGGGAAGAAAGTTTTAAATAAGATAAGAATAAATGGAACGTGGAATTTGCTATGTTTTTTGCTTGCTTTATTTAAATTTCCTCTATACATAGACAATTTGATCAAGTGATTAGGTAAACAATAAGAGACACTACATCTGCTATCAGTTAAATCAGGTAAATCATTTAAAACTGTAGATTTTTGAAATATAGAATATTTCTTTTGAATTTTAGTAAGGGTTGTGAAGCAAATCTGGCAACAGTGGTAGTCCAGAAATCCAATCAAAAATCAATGGCTAGAGACTCTTTTCAAACACTTGAGGTGAAAAAATGAGGTGAGAACAGTTACACATCTCTGCACTCCACTTGGATCAAGACAGATGTGTAAACTGAGCCCTTAATAATTATTCATGACAAAAAAGTAAACACAAAATCATTCATTCACAGCTGATCCCAACTCCAGGTTGACTACCTCATTACATATTTATTTACTGTGAAGAATACATTTTTGTGAAGTAACTGGAATATATTTATTTTTATCTATCTATCTATCTATCTATCTATCTATCTATCTATTTATATATATATATATATATATATAAAGAGAGATACATATAGTTTTGCAATGAGTCAGTAATTCATGTAAAATGATTTACATATGTGTTTAAACCCAGTACAGGAACAAATATTCTGTAATTAAGAGTAAAAGAGTTGCTGGACAAGTAAATGTAGAAATTTTCTAAAACAAAAACAACATACCAATGCAAAGAAATCATGGCAAAGGAATAAGTGATCACCAATCAAACCAAACATATATAAGAATCATTAAATAGGAATACTTGGAAATATTCTGAGGTAATGGTGTTGAAGAATGTCCTAAAGCACTTCCCTACATTTTCCATTATCTTAGCCATTTATCCATCAGCCAGTTCAATCGAATTACAGTGTACTCACCACTTACCCACATGGGCAGCTTTGATGAGAATGTAGGCAGCACATTACAGCTTCTTACTAACTTTCAGCTTGCTCTACCGCTGTGTGGGTCCTGTCCAGGGTTAATTTCTTCAGTTTATATTACCCAAAATAAAACAGGTAATCTCCATCTCAGGCTGTTCTCTGTGCAGTAGCTGGGGTGGCTATGACTCTCCACTGCTGCTGTGACTATAGCTGGTAGAAGAGGGAGTGAGTACGAGTGAGAGAGAGCAGGGGGGGGGTGGGTGATCAGATGAATCAGTGAATCACAGTGGGGGAGTGGCTTCATATTTCAGTTGTAAGGAAAATGACCAGACATATAAGAGGGCAAAGAATCAAGCAAATCATCCATAGTGAGGTTTTACCTGTAACATTCATGTACTGTAACCTAGAGCAAAAACAAAAAATGGAGCATTTAATTGTTAACAAAGCACTCTAGTGGTTTGCACAACAAACACCTCCAAAAAGTTTAAGGATATGCATCTAAATTATGACTCTGTATGTTCTGGGTTAAATACTCTCTTATGCTGTCAGCATTCCTGCAGCTCCTGAATTGAAGTAACAGCACTGAAAACTCTTTATCACCTGCAGTAAAGAACTGACAGGCAGAATCTTCAATAAGGCAATATACGTAGTGTTGGTGCTGCAACAAGCTGGAGGATCTTGACTGAACAGCAGGCTGAGCAAGAGACGCCTGAGTAATACTGTAAGACTGTGAGAATGTGTTTGTGTTCACCTAAGTTCACATATCTTTCTTTCTAATGTCCTCTCTCTTTCCACAAGAGGGAGGGAGAGGAAAAGGGAGAGAGGTTGTGAAAGAGAATGATAAATGAGTATTTTCTATGGTTCTGCTCTGTATCATTCACATCGGCTAAACACTGCACGGTACAAAAGAATTCTCATTGCAATTTTTAAAATTTCCCACCCTGATTATGTTTTCTTTACTCCCCTGTGTGTTAGTATGAATTGTGCAGGCCTGTGTTGTGTATTGTGTGTAAGCCTTTAAGAGACATTACACATTTAAACACTTTAATCAAGCTTTCTGCCTGTAAAATGCAAAATATTGTTGTTCATTCACCTGGAAGGTTCCATTCTTCCCATCAACATCCTTCTCTATTCTTCCCCTGCTAGACGCTATGCATGGCATTTACAAATCAATAAAGTAATAACTACTGAACCATAAAACCATGGGAGCAGTTATAATGGAAGGATACTATAGACTCAGTGTCAGATGCCTGCTCTAAATCTCTTTGGATTTTAAACTGGCTTTGACCTGAGCTCATATCTTTCGCATAAGGTACACAAACAACTCGGTAAACATCCTCATTTACTGTAGCTGAACAAGGCTCACTTTTACAAAAGCATAGTTACGATCTTTGGTAGAGAGTGTTTTATGTATTTGGTGTACTCATGCTGTTACATGATCTTTGTGCACAAATAAGCTTATCCTTTCCTCTCCTACATCAATTATAGTATAATAAATTTGTAGGTGCAAAGTAAAAATGGTATTTTGATATTCAATATCTCCCACAACTGCTCTTTTAAATCTCTCTCTTATTTAAAAAAAAATTATTGAAGGGTTTATTTGACTTACCATTGTATTATCTAGTACCTTTTTTTGCAATGTCTATGTACAGCTATATCTTTTTTATTATTTTGCTATATAAGGGGTAAAATAAAACAGAAATTTATACTATGAGTCTATGACTATATATATATATATATATATTTCTATATAGATAGATATAAAACTTCACATTTTATACCAACCATAGCCATAGTAAGGAAAAAAAATAGAAATTATTTATCAAAAATCAAAATCACCCAAAAATCAAAAGTAGGTTGTTCATAATGTGCACTGGATCCGTTCTGTCGACCATGCAGAGAGAGTAGCACAGACTGATGGATAGGGTTACCAAAACAGGATGCAACACAATAGTGCCCACCCCTCCCCTACTCTTTCAATTTGCCTTATCTTCCTCTCTATCCTTACTTTAGTCACTCAGCAGCCAATGTCCTTGTTCAAGAAATTCACAATGATTTCAGTTGAACAAAGTGAAGTCTTGAAAGACCACATAGAGAAAAGGTTACTTGCCAAACATTGGTATTCCTGTTTAACCATTTGTAAACAGCATTTTTTTGTGAATAAAATTATATAAAATTAGTGCTGTTTAGCTATGTTCTCCAACAGGAAAATCCTCCTTAATGGGAGCTCTCTCTCTCTAGAGACCTCTCTGAAGGTCGAAGGGAGGCGAGTTTATTACTACCATAGAGCATTTTTCTAAATCAGGCTTATGTAAGCATGAGCATACATTAACTCGTTTAAAATATTTGATTATTTGATACAAACTATTTGATTTGAAGTATTAAACAGAAATGATTCTTAAATGCAAGACCAAGTGTTTCATTTTTTAATCTATAATACTGTATATAACTGTATATTTGTGTATGAGGTCTCAGACAAAGAAAACTATAAAAAAGAAAATTATACCCTGAACTTGCTAATTAAACTTTGTAATTAAAATCATATCTTCAGTAGCATTCAAGATTTATTTCAGAATTCAGTTTTTGGGTTTTTAGTTTAGACTAAAATGATGGCTGGTACCAAAAGGTTCAGCTTTTGATTCAAGGAGCTAACAGCAAAATCTGACAGTTTAAAATCTTTTTTAAAAAAAAAGGGAAACCAACTGAGAGTCATGTAGTGATTGTTGTTCTTGTAAAATAACCTTGATTGTGGTGCCAGACTGTCACGATGTGACACGGTGAGACAAAGACGAGTGAGGATCCAAATGCAGTTTAGAGGTTTTTACTAAACAAAACACAAACAAACGGGCAGGCAACGCGGAACAAACAGGAAACGGGAACATGGACATGCACACACCAACACCAAAAACGACCAACAACATTGAAGTGAACAGACAGAGTATATATGGAGAACGAGAACCAATCACAAAACAGAGACAGACAAGGACTAAGACAAAACACCTGGGGAAGAGAATGAATGTAATTAGTGTCCATGGTAACAGATAGGTGGGCGGGGTCAACAATTAACATCAGGGAGAGACGGCAGACAGAAACAAGGGGAAAACACAGACAGACACATTACACAGACAGACTTAACACAATAATGTGTCTTTTAAGACTTCATTACTAACCTTTATCATCTGTTGCATTTTTCAATATTCCATGAACTGGTTGAAAGTGTATAAGTGCATTGTATGGTTGGCACAATGGAATAGTGGCTGCTGGCTATCTTTGAGTTCTCTGGTTTCCTCCAGCCACCCAAAATCATGTCAGTGAATTCTGACTCTAAATTGCCCTTAGGTGTAAATAACTCTATGATTGTGTGTCTGCACATGATGCCTTGTGTTGGACTGGCATCCTAACCAGTTTGCAATCCTGCTGCACACAAAGTGTTTATAGCATGGCTTAAAACTATCAGTAAAGGGGCAGTTTTCCATCAAACCAACCCAGCTGATTCCACTTGTTTAATCAGTATGTTTTGTCTCCAATCAAGTGTGACTTCTATTTGACAGGAATGAAAACCTGCAGCCAGACCTATGCGGCTAATGCTGGCTAAATGCTAGATGATTTTATGGCAGATATTGGGCCCAATATGCCCCCTCCAGTGATCATGGGGCTGTGGCCTGATTCAAGACTTGTTGCAACTGATTATTTGTCTAAATAATCAAGTGTGTGGTGTCAATACAATTATTTTAATGCTATTGTTTATTTAATATGAATGATTCAAATTAATGGTTAACAGTCAAAATTACTTCCCCAATCATAAGTAAATTGTGATGAAAGGCCACAATTTGGCCAATTATATCTCACTTTCTGTGGTCAATTCCAGAAAGTTTCCTGTTTTGCTGTTGGAGATAAATAAGAAAATGTTAGATTATCCTTGGAGTGTTTTTTGCAGTTTAGGCATTCTGTTTTCCCCTTGACTATCTGTCAGTCCAGAAAAAAAATTGGTATTATATTGTCATCTTTTTATGACAATTTTAATCAGTTATGGATACTGTTGTATAACATTAATAAAATTTTAAATATTAAAATCCTGTGAAAAATATAGCTTTCTGTTCATCTGTAGAAAATGGCTAATATAACCTTTTATCTTGTGGCACAACCAAACAGTTACACACTTATCATTTTATTTTCAATATACAGTGTTTGTACATCCTGCTCCAGCTTTTACCTTTATCACTAGGGCTTACAATGTGTTTTTGCTCATGAATGAGTTGGCTCTTTCCGTTTTTTTAAATATAGCTCTGAAAGTGCTATACAAACATTGACATAACCAGAATTACGCCATTGACATAACCAGAATTACGTTGTTTCCTAACGATAATCTAAGTAAAAATACAGTGAAAACGTATCCTTGACAGTGCATAATACTTCACAGTGTAACTATTAGGTTTGTTCAATGCATTATTTCAAAAATAAAAAGTGGGGGAAACACAGATACTTGATGGAAGATAGGCACCTGCATTTGTCATTTTTATTTTTTCAAACATATTATGCAGTGTTAATATTTCAGTTTTGCAATGTCCTGCTAGGTTCATGCCATATTTCCACCAAATAAATACAAAAAAATAAAAATAAAAACATAAAAAAGAAATTAGTGGCTACTCTAAGCAGAGTAGAATAGAGTAGAATAGAGAGTACTTTATTTATAGTACATGGAATATCTGGTGTTATAACAGCCACAAGAGCAACAGAAAGGACTCAGCAAGAGCACTACACAAGAGCTGAGTAGACAGGGTGCACATAAAACTCAAAAATATCACAAATATGAATGGATGAATATGCATATGAATATAGCTCTCGTTATATACAGAGTGAAATTGAGGACTCCAGGTTAGCTTATTCAGTTTCTAGTCTACTTCAAGTTCATTACACCCAGGATTACAGATGCACCTTCTCAATCACTGCTGAAGATTTGCTTTGTACGTGTCAGTGAAAATGAAAAATATCAGTCCAACAAAAGAAGATCTAAGAAAGCATATCATACTCTGTAATTACCTGAGATTATTGTTATGGTGAGGCTACATAAATTACAAAAATCAAAAGTCAGCACCTACAGCTTATGTATTTTTCCCCACCCCTGCATAGAGGGCTTCCTCCTCATTCTGAAATAGCATCATAAAATATACTAATAGTTTAAAATTATGCTTAAAGCATAAAATTAATCTAATAGTTTAATAATTTATTTAGAATGTGACTAGATTCACAGAATACTTTGGCAGCTATGCTAGCACAGTAGAAGGAAAATAAAGAAATCAATAATTATTCAGCTGTCCATAACCTTATTTCACCTTCCAGAATGGTGCTGATAATCACATTTGCTGTTACTGGTACTGGCTGTATTTTAGCACTGAAAAGGGAAACAAGCATTAACCTTCTCATTCTGACTGACTATTCTGCTTCCCCCAAACATCTTTAATCATCCGCCCATATGCCAGGAACTGTTTTATTTTTCGTGCTGAAATCATGGTTAACTGAGTGTGATTTAGTGTTTTAAGTAATCCTAATCTTCTAAGAACCCTTATACAACACCACATGGAAATATTCATATCCAGGCGTAAATAAGAAAAAAATAATTCATTTATTGCGAATCAAGAAATGTACTATATTGATTTTTTGTACAACACATTGCAATATCAGGTCATACATACATAAAGTTTCTAGTAATTTAAATCCAATATTACTGTACAATTTCACATACATAACAATTAAACTATTGCAATTGTTTTGAATAATTGCTTTTGAGTTATACAGTTTGGCACAATAGCAGTCTGAACATTTCTTCTTCTTTATGATTTTTAATTTGAACGTTAACTGAAACTTGATCTGCATGATTTATGTAGATGCTGCTGCCACATGATTGACTTTTACTGCATGAAGGTGCATATGTACAGTAAATGTTCTAATCAATAGAAGCGTTGTCCAGTAAATTGTTTAACGCAATTAGTTCAGGCTGTATCATATAGTGTGTCTTATATCATTTTTGAAATGTAAAAGCCTAAGACTGAAGTAAGCACATATTTTCATATGAGAATGAGTCATTCATTGGTTTGCAGTCCAACCAAAATATTGCTTTTAGTACCACCTTATTCATTAGAAGCAGATATAACATGATCTGATTTTACTCAAAAACAAATCAACTGAAAATCACTAAACATGGCTTAAGCCTAAGGTGTGATGTTGATTAAAGAATTTAGCCAATGTTCCTTATGCCTGATATCTTATACAGTATATGTGTTCACAGCAATGGATTTGATCTAGAATGGATCATAAGGTTCTGCACAAACTTGTGGAGTCCTTATCAGCTTGGGTGCACACTGTTATTGTGGGGATATGCCTATACTTAGAAACTTATAAATTAATGTAAATATTTCTAACAAAGTTGAAAATGAAAATTGTTGTATTAAATGAAATATGTATTCAATTAAAAATAAATAGACTTGTTTATCTTGGTACTCTCAGACTTTTGAACTGCACTGTAAAACGATTATGGGGTATGCTGTTATAGAGCAGTTATATGAAAACAATCACAAAGTGCACATACTGAATTTTTTTTTACCACAGCAATGTGGCATAACAATTACAACGTCATTTCAACAATGTTTTTTTTGTTGTTGTTGTTTTAAGCAATGTTGTTATTGCAGTTATAAAATGTAATTCACTCACCGGTCTATCATGTCTCTCATGTCTCTCCTTTTATTGGTTTGCAATGAACTGTCAGAGCTGTGCTGTTACTGAAAATAAATAAATAAATAAATAAATAAATAAATACATACATACATACATACATACATACATACATTATTTAAATGTTCAAAAATCTCTGACAAAGCAGACTTAAGAACTGAACAGGAATACCAACTAAAACATCTACAATACAAAAGGAACAGAAGAAATAAAATAATATGGAAACACTTTATAACTGTTTAGATGATGTTGATGAATCAAGAACCTCATAGAGGATTCATTACATAGTTTAAAGCAGGTCATTTATCTTTGTAATATTATACGTATCATTTGATTTTCAAGAATTTCTCAGAATTGTTTTAGGAACACTATATAAAAATGTGGCTTATCCCCACAGATAATGTTATTGCCTTTTTATGCCCCCTAGTGGCCAAACTCTGTATTACTGTGTTTTATTTTTATATCCAGCATGTTCTCATTTCTTACACACACACACACACACACACACACACACACACACACACACACACACACACACACACACACACACACACACACACACACACACAAACACAAAAGCCAGGAAAGTTTACAAGTGCACAGCACAATATAAAGTCTGAGAATAATTGGATACTGTAAAAAAAGTTCTGTATATATTTTTACTCTATTGTATTTGAGAGGAAGCAGTTACAGAAAATGCAAAATGCATAATGTGTTTATTACAATTATATTTATTACACAATTATTTGGAATTACAAAATTACTTTGTTCCTTATCATGACACTAATACTGTATTTCAGAACAAGTGAAATTTGTTCTTAAAGGGTGGTTACGGTTGCTAAAATACATTTACTTCCAAAACATCAGCAAAAACCCTTTCAAACAGATTAACTTTCTTGAAAATGGACAAGATTTGGGTTAATTAGAAACCCTGAAGAAATAGTAAGAAATCCTTCAGAATGTGAATTAATCTAGCGGTTTGACGTCTCTTTAAAACAGCTCCCTTCAAAGTAAAAATGATTCTCATGGCTAATGATTCTCATGGCAGACCTGCTGCTCAGTATACATGTGAGCAAAGACCTGATTATAGTAATATTATTATTAGTAGTAGTAGTAGTAGTATTGTTGTTTTCATTTTAATCCACCTTCATTGCAAGCCTGCCAATATTGTATATAAAATATTAAAATAAAAGCATTCTGTGTTGCAACTGTACAACTGGGCCAGACCTAATTCACTACCATTATATAAGGTCAACACAATTCTTTTTTTTACCTCACAAAACATAACAGATCAGACTTTTTATCTTACCACAACAATCAGAGTGGAATGACAATGACCCCCCTCCACTCACCAGGGTCCAGTCAGTGATCATCAGGCTGGGCCATGATGAAGGCCTAATGAAGGCCTTCCATATCAAATTGCATTTGAGCACTCTGTGAGCAGACCATCTTCTATAATGTGACAAGCTCAATTACTCTTCTGGTTTGCTGCTGTACTTCACACTCATGGATGATTATAGGGGCAATTATGTAGAGTACACTGCACAACTGACTTTGCAGAACTCATGCTTCAGCTTGCTACACTAAAGTCAAATACACTGAGTCATGTAACAAAATAATAAAATCCTACATCAATTTGTTCTTTTGCAGAAATCCCAGGTCGTAATCACACTATTGGGTCATGTTTCCTCACATAACATGTACTTGTCAGGTGTGAAAAATAAAAAAAAACAGAATAAGTGTATCTTAAGAATCTTCTGTGGAGGCACAAATGTGTTCATAGGAGAAACATGGTTGTGTTAAATACAAATACATGTACAGAAACTGTCAACCAATTTTACATTTGATGCAGTTTTAATGCTGATAACCAATTTATTTCAACCTCACAAACATTTCAATATCTGTGGTTTTGCTAGATGTACTGTAACTGACCTTTTCCAGTTGTGTACTCCAGGTGCACAAAAACAGTCTGGTATTATTTATTGAATAAACATTTAATAATTGAAAGATATATGGCTATAGTGGCAATAATGTACACAATGGTGTATGGTTATATTGCACACAAACTAGAAACGGTTTAGCAAATATGAACAGATCTTTAGCACACGTCACATTGCCATAATCTTCTGACTGATAGTCAACTCGAAACATAAGCACTATGTTTAGCATGAACCAAGTGATGTAATGAGATTGAATTACATTTCAAATGTGATAAACAAACCAACCCTCAAGTAAACAACTTAGAAGCAGAACCTGGTTGTTTTGCGGATGTGCTGCATTACAATAAAATGATTAAAGCAAATGATGACAATAGCAACTGGTCACCATTGACAAAGTGCTTGGTTCTAATGCTGTAGATGCAGGATACATAGTGCTTCAGAATATATTTGAGGATATTTAAGCAATATACTGTATGAAGCAGCAACATATTACAGAGCTATCAGGTATACACAATTATTATTTTTTTAATAAAGATTTTCACAGCACCAGAAAGACTAAATCATTTGGCCCCAAACAGATCAGTTA
Source organism: Tachysurus fulvidraco (assembly GCF_022655615.1). Lineage (NCBI taxonomy): Eukaryota > Metazoa > Chordata > Actinopteri > Siluriformes > Bagridae > Tachysurus > Tachysurus fulvidraco. The sequence goes on along the minus strand of NC_062520.1, from coordinate 20,856,997 downwards.
ATTAGGTGGGTCATCCTCAACATGTCAGATTGTGTGTATATACGGTGGACACTTGTACTGCCTCTCATCTTCTCTATCTGCTATACATTTTGAAACTTAGAGAATATTGTTTTAATTGTCCAGACCTTTTATCAAGACTACATCCCAAAAAAAAATTAACTGTAGTGGCCTAAACTGACCCAAATTCTTTCAATTTCTGTATGAATAGATATAAGAACCAAAAATCAATAGTAAAATAATTGGTATATGAACTTTCTACAGGACTCATGTACAAGCTTCTACAACACTTCAGTTGAGTTTTCCATTCTTTTTTCCATGCTGCAATAACAAGTTTCTTTAATGTAGAAATGAGGAAAAATGCACTGCAGTGTCCTCGAACAAGGTCACCATGACAATATCAAACCGTATATAGAAACTACAAAAATAATCTACAAAATCATTAAAGAGCTTCAATAAAGTAGGTCTTCATGGTTAACTTCTGCCATGTATGCATCCAGCTGAGCATCCAGTTGACTCTTGGTCATGGACATGTATTCATCAAGCTGTGCATCCAGCTCCTCTCGAGTGGGAAGAGTACGACAGTCTGGTCTAGCACTTCTTCCAGCTGAGCCACGGCCTACAAATAGTGTGGCTCTACCTGCTGAGAAACAATAAGTAAACTGTATACAAAAGCAAAACTTCCTGCTGACAATATTGTTTAAAATTATTTGTAAGATATAATCTAGACAAATTCTGAATGCTCTCTATGGTGTTCCCTAAACCAGAAATCCATTTTTTAATGTCACTGAAAGCTGGTGAATACAAAACTCAACTGAAATATACAGAACCTGACTACCATGGAAATAAAACTTGTATAGCATTTGAATTAAAAAGTTAACTTGAAGCCAATATCCACCTTAATGTATAGTGCATTCAGTGAATAATTCTAGCATTTTCTAATTTTATTAGATCTTTTACCTTTGCCTCTGAGAGCTCCTCTTAGTCCTCTACTTTGGGTCGGTCCTCCTCTGTTTATATAAGATCCATGCTGTTGTTGTATCAGGCTCCCATTTGTAACTAGAAATTTATACAGGAACAAGTATGTACAAAAACAGCCAAAGACCTTTATATAACTAACTCTACAAAAACAAAGCAATGGCCCATAAATATAAAATTTAAAGTCAAAATAATTCAGAAATTCTCAGTTTTTAATATACATTATTTCATTAGTCAAATAAAGTTATTTGCCACTTTGTGTGATACTATTCATACGTTTAATAATCCATGCCCTATATAGTGGATAAATGCTGATTCGTACCAGTACAATCAGCTTGGAATCAGTGTCACAAAAAGTGCTTCGTATAGTAAAATACTTTTGACACAGACGGTGAACCAGCAACTAATTTTAAGCTGTAAGAAAATGATACAGTGTTTAAGGAATAGACTATTGGTAAGCATTTATCTACCAGATGTTATAATTATATTGGATGTTATGCTTTGCAGCTAGCTAATGAAATGTCCAGATTGGCCTCCAGTTTACAGGGTTTTTTTTGCTGCAGAACAAGATACTTCTTGTTCAAGAAATGGTCTAGATTAAAAACACCATTTAAAGTACCTTAAATAATCCTTCTGGGTTATTTGCTTCTGTGGTAAAATGCTGTAGGAAAGTTTGTGTTTGGCTCATGCTTACAACCAAATCACAACACTGGTGCTTATTTGAGAGAATATACTCCTGCTATAGCTTAAACTCAGACAACCAACATGATTTCAATAAACATCAGAAGGCATTATGGAAAAGACATTTAAAACAATAGTTGTGTTCAAAAATAAATGTGAAGGAGTAAGCATTTATTGCCACTTACATCTGTGTGACAAATCTCCCCTCAGCAGTACGCCTCTTCCTCTTGGTCTTCCCCAAGACCAAGACATCTCATGCAAGCCTCTCCTCATCATAGGCCTCCCGAGCCTTGCCTTGACGCTGCCCTTACACTGATGTTGCTTCACACTCTAGAGGTGAAGGATTAAAGGTTGCATTATTAGATGAGCAGGAGCATATGAATGAATCAGCAGTAAAGGGAACAGAAACTGATGCTGTCATTATATACTGGAATACCCTTTAATAATACGGTGAATAAAACAAACTCAAACTCTGTCTAAATATTGTCTACAATATGTAAGACTATTTAGAAACCACTAAAATAAGAAAATAGAATGCAACAAATATAATATATTTTTCCCCCAGTTTCACCCATCCATCCCAATGCTTTCTGAATTGCTTCTGGATCCCAAGAGATCTCAAGCTAGCACAGGGAGAACATTCAACGAAACACCAAACAGACAGTATTGCAAGCTCAAAACCAAACACAAGTCCCCAAGCTGTGAGGCTGAATGCTATCACTCTTCATTATTTCATTAACCAGAACATTAGTTTTACTAATTCACCAATTTGTTCTGAAGAGCAGCCAGAACTGAAGGACGATTGGCCATTTGCTGAACCAGGCGCTGGTTCTCCACTGAAGCGGTCAGCTTTTGGGGCATAGTGTCCCTGATATCAGCCAATTGCACCTGCTGACTATGCATCATCATGGTGAAGCTAAAGGATGTCAAGACAGAAAGAAAGAGATTGCGATTAAACAACCCAGACACCTGTTTTAGCTTTTACCTCCATTTTACCATAAGTTAATTTGGCACAAATTGTTCCACACGTTTTGCCTCAGTTATTCCTATTCTCACCGCTCATCTAGTGACATGGATGAGGTGCTTTTCAGCAAGATCTCTGTGCATGGTGAATTCATCTTTAACAACTCTGTAAAAGGGAAAAAAGGTTATGTATATATTATAAACTCTAATGAAACTGTATAAATTGTTAATCTGGACAGATTAACCTTGGTCTCTACTGTATATTGCCCTACTAGCTACTGCTAGCATGTTTATCGATTAATAGACAGGAAGAAAAGGAAAAAATGCGAGTTTAATCCCACAATATTAAACACACTTTAACACATTCATGACTGATAACACAACAGGTAAAAGATGTAAGGGAGAAATGCTCATAATTAGCAAGCAATTAAGTGATTAATATTGGGTTTGAAAATAAGCAAAATTGCTAACAATATCAAGCGCCATGTCAGTTACATTCCCCTTGTTTATTCTTCTGAGGTTTGTTTTTCGGTTAAAATAAATTAATTAATTAATAAAAAATAGTGAATTAATTTCACCTTAAGTTCACCAAAAACTATTCAATTCTGTCCGAGTCAGTTCAACTAGCTAACTTCACGCTTTAACCAAATCTAGCTGCAGAAACGTTAATAATTTTAGTAAATGGCTCTGAGATGTTAACAAGGACAGAACAAGCTGGTGCAGGAGATTAATGTCGCCTGGTTCTCTGGGTCTCGAGCCGACCATTTTCAACAATTCCCAGCAAACTTCCCGCTGTAACATTTAGAAATATGTTGGGGTTTTTTTTCACTTAACTCACAAACTTCGCAGGTGTGTCGTGTGCTTTGTGATCCCCGGCTGCATACAACACTCCTACTAGTTAAGGGGGTGAAGTATATTAGCATCAGAATGCTCTATATTTTGACTATATCCTTATGGATGGTTCAGTTCAGTCCAACTCCAAGTCGCCCTCTAGTGTTTACTCTGTGTCTCATGATTATAAACTTCACTCAATTGACCTACATGTATACGCTTGGAGTGTTATTTTATCCTTGGCAAGAAAATATCATGATGTCACAGTTATAGGTTTAGTACTTCTGCTTAGCTCTAGTGAAATCACAGCATAACATTAAAACTGTAAGACTGTATTTAATTCAACAATATATCTGCGATAAGGAAAATTCAGCAAAAAGAGTCAGAAAAGCCAAACCTTTGCCAAAAACCCTGCATACCCCCCTAATTGTATTACTGTAGTTATTTACTATATAGTCTATATCTTTAGATTTAATATAATTGAATTAGGTGATCTTGTGATAAATATATTATTTTAATCCATTTATTACATTTTGTTATGTATCTCAAGTTGTTTTTCCAGAACATTTGTGATGTCAAACCAATTGCATAGATGCCAGGCAAGGTTTGAAACATTTTTCCACTCATGTGGGTTGTCCATAAAGGGCATGTTTTTTGCTGTACATGGGCTGTTGGCCATTGGCTATGTCATACTGATGCACAAATACCCATTAGCCCTTTGAGAGCAGACTAAATTTTGATCCGATCCTGAATTTGTTGGTGAATGAATTATTTAACCATAAGAGATCCCTGTGAATGGTTTCAGAATGTTTCATGAATATTGCTAACATTACTTTCAAAAATAGAACTTTTTCTTAACCTTGTGAATTGGTCAAAAAAAATGTCCTGTGTTTGTCTGGACATTAGCATAACAATTTGCATTAGGAACATAAAATACTTGAGTATTTATACAATTTGGGGGTATACTTTACTTTAGCATTACTGACATTCAGTCATACTGTTACATAATTACATGTAAGTGAGCTGTCCCTCTGATGTGCTTGTTTCTAATCCTGTCCATCTTTGTCACTCCTAAAGAGAACCTCAACATCCTCATTTCTGCTAGCTCCATCACTGCCTCATGTCTTTTCTTCGCTGCTAAAGTCTTTAACCCACAACATAGCTGTTCTCACTACTGTTTTGTACACCTTTCCTTTGAATCTTGCTGACATTCTCTGTCACACAACACTCCTGACACTTTTGTCCACCCACTCCAGCCCTCTAGCATTCGCCTCTGCACTTTTTTCCACACTTCCTGTTGCATGGGAAGTTGAACCAAAATACGTACACTCCTGCACCTTCTTGACCTCAGCCACTTGTAACCTCACTGTGCTAGTTCCTTACCTCTGGTTCAAACTCATGTATTCTGTCTTACTACGACAAACTTTCATTCCTCTTCTTTCCAGAGCAAACCTCCACCTTTCCAGGTGTTCCCCCACCTGCTCTCTACTCTCACTACAGATCACAATGTCATCCACAAACATCATTGTCCATGGTGATTCCTGTTTAACTTCATCTGTCAACCTGTCCATCACCATAGCATACAAGAAGGGACTCAAAGCTGATCCTTGATGTAGCCCTACATCCACCATCAGTACCATAGATCCTATGCTTTCTCTAAATCCACAAAGATGCAGTGCAGCTCCTTCTGACTATCTCTGTACTTCTCCATTAACATTCTCAGAACAAAAATTGCATCAGTAGCACTCTTTCTGAGCTTGAAGCCACAAAACACTTTTAATCCATTCCTCAGGCTTCTTCTCACTCTCTAAAATCCTGTTAAACAAGATAGATAGAAACTCCACTGCTGTATTTCCTAGACACTTCCACACCTCCACAAGTATGTCATCTGGACCAACAGCCTTTCCACTTTTGATTTGCCTTAGAGCCTTCTTCAACTAATCATTTCTAATCTTTGCTATTTCCTGCTCTACAATAGCCACTTCTTCCTTCCGTCTTTCCCTCTCATTTCCTCATTCATCAGCTTCTCCAAATACTCATTCCATCTTCTCTGCACACTCTCCTCGTCTGTTAGCACCTTTCCATCTCTATCTTTAATCAAGCTTATCTGTTGCACATCCTTCCCTTCTCTATCTCTTTGTCTGGCTAATCTAAATAAGTCCTTCTCACCTTCCCTTGTGTCTAACCTGGCATACAACTCATCGTATGCTACTGTATCTGTTTGGCCTTTGCCATGTCCCTCTTTACTCTGCGCTGTGATTCCTTGTAATCCGGTCTATTTTCTACTTTCCTTTTTACATCCCACTTCTTTTTAGCTAGCCTCTTCCTCTGAATGCTGTCCTGTACTTCCTCGTTCAACCACCATGTTTCCTTATCTTCTTTTCTTCCTCAAGGCACACCTAGCACCCTCCTACCGATCTCCCCGATCCCTTCTTCTGTAGTTTTCCTGACATCCGGAAGCTCTTCCTGAACACCCACAGCCGTTTTCAGCTACTGTCTGAATTCCTCACAACATTCTTCCTTTTTCAACTTCCACCACTTGATCTTCTATTCTTCCTGACAACCAGAGACATCTTACACATCACCATCCAATGCTGTCTGGCTACACTCACTCCTACTCACTCACTTTGCAGTCACTAATCTCTCTCTGCATCATTTACATAGAATGTGGTCTACCTGCATACTCCTACCTCCACTCTAACATGTCGCTCTATGTTCCTCTCTGTTCTGAAAAAAAGTGTTCCGCCACCATCTGTCCTTCTAGGTTCCTTTCCTTAAAACCAAGCCTTCGCATCACCTCCTCATCACCTCTGTTCCCCTCAACAACATGACCGTTGAAGTCTTCTCCAATCACTACTCTCTCCCATCTGGGAAAACTCTCTATCACCTCATCTAACTCACTTCAGAATCTCTCCTTCTCTTTTAACTCACTGCCTACTTGCGGAGCATAACCACCGATGACATTAACATCACCCCTTCAGCTTCTAACTTCAAACTGATTACCCTGTCTGGCACTCTTTTCACCTTTAAAACATTCCTCACAAACTCATCCATCAGTAGTGCATTTCTCTTCCTATCCACACCATAATAAAACAATTTGTATCCCCCTCCAATTCTACATACTTTGCACCCTATGTACCCTTCCACCTGGTCTCCTGCACACACAGTATATATACCTTTCTTCTCTCCATCATGTCTGCCAGCTCTCTACCAATCTCTTAACAATGTTAAGAGTCCCTATTCTCTGACCTATCCACCTGCTTTTCCCCTTCTCTCTCTGTCTTCAAACCCTTCTCCCTCCTCTCCTTCCTTGACCAACAGTAGTCCAATTTCCTCCGGCACAACAGTAGGTCAACAGTGTTGGTGGCAGTTGTTGTTAACCCGAACCGGTATGGAATTCCCACTGATGATTCCCATTTTTGATTTGGCATGTTTTACAATGGATTCCCTTTCTGACGCAACCCTCTCTATTTATCCGGGCTTGGGACCGGCACAGAAGTCACTGGCTTGCAACTCCTGTGGCTAGATTTATTTTAAATCACCTAATCTATCAAATACATCAGGGTAGAAAAACCTATCAAGAATCAGGCTAATACATCATCTCTGGTGGCCTTCTCATGCTAAACAAAGTTAGAGATATAGGGTGTATCTGAAGATAGATACAGTATACCACCAGACTGCACTGTCAAACATGAGGAAAAGCAGCAATAGCCCTACCTCAGTAAAATGTTATAGTAAGCAAAGTAATAAAATTAGGTGACTCCTTTGGGTTCCTGGGCAGGAAGCTAAGCAAGCCCCCCACCTATCCAACTAAACATACTAATGCATGGAGCCCTGAGTGCTCTGCTCTGCAACATAATATGTAGAAAATAATTTTTTTTACTAAATTACACTTTCATTCTTAATATTTGAGGAACCTCTGTGCTTTGCAATCTGTGAAGGCAATCTAATCTTATGCAAATGTCTGGTTTCTTTTTCATTTTTAAACATTTTTTTCTTCTGCTCATTGATTACAAATTAAGTCACATACACACTAGTCACATTTCTGAATGTAATTTAAATTCTGTGACTCTTTACATTTGTTATCCTATGTACGGGGTTGTGTGTGACTGTTTTAGCCTAATCATTCACTTCAAATCAAATCAAATCAAATCAAATTTTATTTGTCACATACACATACATACAGTACAGGGTACGATATGCAGTGAAATGCTTTATGACACTGTCTGGTATAAGAATAAAAAAGATATATAAAAAGTATATAAAAAGCAATAAATAAAATAAGAATAAAAATAATAACAAGTATAAACTGTATAAGAAAACTATATAAGAAAAACTATATAAAAATATGAAAATATAGATGAAGAAATAATGTATATATCTGCATAATATGCATATACATAAATGTGTATAGTATTTGAAGATTGTCCTTAAAGTGTCCATGTGCAGTATGGTGTGTAAATAGTATATAAAGTGGAACTGTGCAGTGCAAGTTTCATACTTATGCACTAGGTGCTAGGGTTCCCATAGATATTATTCTTATTATTAATTATGGAATTAGATTCGTGACATTGGACTTTTTACATTTGAATTTAAAAGAATTTGAATATTATTCAAATATTTATTCTGAAGTTGCATGTAGTTGTGCCTCAGGCTAAAAATGTCTACTATACTACCTGATGGGGATAAAACAAACAAACAAACAAACAACCCACAATTAAACATGGTTAATACTACTAACGATATAATTAAAAAAGAAAAGAAAAGAAAAAGTCACAGTCAGGATTATGAAGGTTCTGACTGCAAACTGTTTTCAGTACACTAGGCTTCCACTGTATGCTATCAGATAGGTACACTCTAGCTCACACAACCCAACGTCTGGTTTTCTGTAGTAAGTATACTGTACCATATTATTAGGTTTTTATGTCACGTGTGCGCTGAATCCTAATGAAATTTTGACCGAGACAGACACCAACGTCACTGTTCATTGTGATTCTGTGTAGTCTGTCTGGCTCAGAAGAGTGTAATGATTGGCTGGATTCACTATAATCCCCCTCCCTCCTTCCCTCCCTCCCTCCCTCTCTCTCTCACCCTCCCTCTCTTTCTTTCTCTCTCCCCTCACCTCCCTCTACCTCGCTCCTTCTCTCTCTCTCTCTCTCTCTCTCTCTCTCTCTCTCTCTCTCTCTCTCTCTCTCTCTGGGAGCGGCAGGATGTGCGAATGAGGGCGCGAGACAGATAAACAGAGACACGCAGAACTTCACCAAAGGGACGGAGGAGGAGACAGCAAAAATATTTAGGGACATTTATACACGTGACACCTCAATCCTGTAAGCGCACTTTTATTTCACTTAATAGTTTACTCGAACTGTCTTTGGTTCGTTTGCTATATATTTATGTGTATGAACGATTTAATAGTAGATTAGAACTGATCGGATTTTTTTCTGACATGAACATTGCATAGGCTTGCATGTAATAAGTTTGATTATAATTAGCTGACTTGATTTGCTAGGAGTTTATAATGAGGCTTACCTTTATTCACAACCATAGCATGTGGAAAAAGTTCAGAATTTTATAACAAGAAGTTAAGTTGATCACAAGGCTTGTGCATGTGAACGTGAACTAATATTGTTAATGCTAAGACAAACTAAGTAAACCTCACACTGCTAGACGTGATGACAGCGTTTATTTGCTCTTAAATAAATCTTCATCTCCTGCCATTGATCTAGAGGACCTGCCAGGATACCTAAAGTTAGCACAGATATGCTCTGCTTTGTTTGGGGTATACAGGCAGGTTTTTTTTAAAAGCCTTTTAAAGTATTGAGTTGATTTGTAATTCATTCCGTGTCTTCTTCTATCCCTATCTAGGCACAGCTATGTCAGTTAACTCTCCCAGTAGTAGTGATGCATGTTTGAGCATCGTTCACAGTCTGATGTGCCACCGGCAAGGTGGAGAGAATGAGGGATTTGCCAAGCGTGCCATCGAGAGCCTTGTGAAGAAACTTAAAGAGAAGAAGGATGAGCTGGATTCTCTTATAACCGCCATCACCACAAACGGTGTCCACCCCAGCAAATGTGTCACCATCCAGAGGACACTAGACGGCAGACTGCAGGTCTGAGCACTAACATGAAATGGCAATTATTGAGTGAGATATTATTGTTTATGGTATAGAGTTGACTTTATAAAACACTATTAGGTGCTTCTACTTCACACAAGTGCAGATTGCTCTTTGATCTAGTCCGGTGGAAAACATTGCGAAACGCTACCATGGTGTAATCCTGTGCATATGCCATTCTCCCTCTGTTTAGACTGGACTCAGTCTGATCAGCAGCGTCACTGATAACAGAGCAGATACTGCTGTGAACTTAATTGTGCTTTCATAAAGTTCAAAAACTTCACACATATCAGCTTCACTCTTGCCAGTAGACTAAACGAATGCCAAGATCTCCAAAAGACAAGAGACTTTAAAGTGGGAATTCTTGACAGACAAGACATAACACCAGTTCTGTTCAGAATTATAGTCTGTATCTGTTCTGTTCACCATTTTGTTTTCCTGACATGTGTATGGTTGTTGTGTATTCTTGGCTGATGAAGAAACAACTAGAGAAGAGAGACTGAGAGTTCCCTTCCCCTCCCCCAGCTGCAGACAGTGAGGGAATGAGAGAGAGTGGGAGAAGGAGGGGTGGAGGGAGAGAGGGTTGTTTTGTCTGAGACACAGGAAAGGGGCAGGGTTAAGTTAAGGCCTGTCTGTCTCGGAGTCTTAGTATGTGTGTGTGTGTCTAAGAGTGTTATTATTTGAAGTATGTACACAATCTACACAAGTTTTAGGCATGTGTTCACAGTATTTCTAAGCTATATTTTAGGCAGTGTGTTTATTGAAGATGTGTTGGTCCACTTCTAAATACACACTGTGTGTGTATTTAGTAAGAGTTCATTTGTCTCGTGTGAATTCTGGTTGGAAGTTTACCTCTTTGGGTGGAAACAAAACAGTTTGTTCTCCTATAGCCTTTACTATTTAGGACTGATACTGTTTTACCATTATCTTCCTTTATATATTTACAAAATACACACATGACATTATCTCTGTTAACTTGTCCTTCACAAGTTAAGAAAATTCTGTAGGAAAGGCTGAATCATGCAGGGTTAGAGCTGGAGGCTGTGTATGAACTCAGTGTTCACTGTAAGGAATCAGGCTCTGTTTTTACTTTTTACTTTATTTTGTTGTTATAGTCCTTTATACTTTTCTCACTAACTTATTTTTCATTCAGAGAGTCTGGATGTTTAGAAAGTGATGGTAATTGCTAAAAACATTACGTTAGCTGCTCATCTTTTCTCCGCTACTTTTCATACACTTTTCCCTGTTAGCTTTATAGTCACAAACATCGTTTTGGAATTCCTCTTGTTGGTTTTCTTCCGCAAAAACCTTGTCATAACTCTAACATCCCCATCCCATATATCTCTGCAGGTAGCAGGGCGAAAAGGCTTTCCTCATGTCATATATGCTCGACTGTGGCGTTGGCCAGACCTCCACAAAAACGAGCTGAAACATGTCAAATTCTGCCAGTATGCCTTCGATCTCAAATACGACAACGTATGCGTCAACCCATATCACTATGAACGAGTGGTGTCTCCAGGCATAGGTATGTGTGGTCATCATTGAAAAACATAGTAACAGGAAAATATGATTACTGTTTCACTATGCTAATATGACTTAAGAGAAGAAAGGCAGATGCAAAACTGATATATGGCAAGGTTAAATGGAATTTGTGGATTTTTTTTTTTTTTATAATTTCTATATCAACCGAATAGAGAAAGTATATAGAAATCTCAGAATGATATAAATTATTCAAACACTCCAAAACAAACCAGATTCTCATAGCAAAATACAATGTTCAGTATAGAAAATACAGTCAACATGTTACTATATTAACATTTTTGCCAAGTGACCTTTTTACAGCAAGTGTTTTGCTGTTTCTGTTTCTGCTTTTTTCCTGTGCAGTTGGACTAAGCTTGCATTCCGGAGGTAAGAAAGTCAAACGTTATTTGTGATGTCTGTGTCTGTTTACTGTCACATATCCGACTGGTGCAAAATGATTGGGTCTGTGCAAGAGGTAGTTTTAATTTTTTATCAAAAAGCTTCATATTCATAAGGTTTTTTGCAAAATATATATGTGGTAAGCTGTTGGATGAGCTGCATGAGCATATTTGTAGGTGGAAAACATTGATCTGACTATACTTTTAGGTAAGGTACAGAAAGCCTATGTAGATTTTCCAGCAAGCTAGCTGGTTGTAACCACACGGTAAACAGTGATATTCCAAAAAGCAAGTTATATAAATCCTTTTATAAATTATTTGGACAAATCCTTGCTTCAGTGTGAGTTTCCAGTATTTCCGGAATCTATAGCAGTTATATACAATCTCCTTGGAATATGATAGACGATCACTTCTGTCGCAGAGTAATCTGTTTGCTCACAGCAAAACACCTTATGCTTTATACACACACGCCTTATGCTTTATACACACTCCCTAATCCACTCAGTTTTCACTTTGTTAATGCTGGATGAAAACGATCTACATTTTTGGCTTAATTCATTGAAGTTACTGGCTTTGCTATTTTAAATATATAAAAGTATTAAACACTGGATAATAATCCTATAATATAAAGAGTACTTCAAAAGTAATTTACAAATAATTATGACCAACTATTAAAGCTTGCTTAGCTATACAATGCATAACATGACAAAATATTTATTCAGTGCTGGCAGCTTTTTGTTAACCAGTGGTGTAGATGAATATATGTGCGATTTCCTATATATATATATACACACACACACACACACACACACACACACACACACACACACACACATCATGTGGCATGTACAACAGAACCGGACAGATTAAGCTGACACAGTGCAGGTTTCACTACAAGCAAATCTCTTGACCCCAGGCCATACTAAATCTAGATTCCATAACTTTCTGCTGCCTCTTGCCCACCACAGAAAGGCCAATAAAGGAAGAGTATATACACGACTGTATTCAGATGGATGTTCCACCCAGAATGTCATCCCAGCAGGATCATCATGGCCCAGAGCACTACAGCCAACAGCTGCCCCCACTCCAGCTGCCCCCAGAGACCCATCGTCATATCCCTCCTTCAGTAACCCTCTACCCCAGCCTGCCCCTCTCACCACCTTGTAAGTGCCACTAACAGATCCTATGACCTTGTGTTCATGACACTATTTGAGATTAGATACAGTTGGGCATAGTAAATAAAAGTTTTAACAACTTATCTTGCACTGTAATCACAATCTCTGCAGTGTATTTTTAAATTGGGACAAATAAAGTTGTAGAACTTTTATTTCGTATAAAAATAATAATAAGAAGAAACAGTAATATAAATAAGAAACAGATGTTGATCATACTATTACAACAATCTATCCTTGGTCAGCGTTTCTGTGACCCGTAAAGAGCTGAACAGTCTCTCTGAATAATCTGACCTGTCTCATCACTGTAGATTAATTATGCAAGAGGTATTTAAATATTGAAATAAGGTGCCCTAAAACTTATATATTATTTCCATGTTCTACAATGTACATATATCATGAATATTTCATTTTAGATATTTGCCAATTTGTAAGAAGGTTGCCAGTGATTTTTGTCTGTCTCTGTGTAGCGAGCAGCTCCAGAATGTCCTTGCAAGGTAGCCATCCAGAGGGCCTACTACAAATCGCCTCTGCTCAAAGCAGGGCTATGGCATCCTGCTCTCCCCCCACCACCCCTACACACACACCAACAAACACAACAACACATAGCAAGACCTCAGCCCCGCAACGTGATGTAGATCACTGTAGTCAGGGTGATTACAGCACCCCGAAACAAACACAGGCACAGACCTCCTACCACAGTGAGTAATGGCAATAGAGACTTAATTCTGAAAAAAACTCTAAATAAAGTTTATGTATATTTCTGAAGTTTAGCATAGGGGCAAGATAAGATTGTTGCTAATATCAGGCTTGTTTTAGAATATCATATCTTAAAATACTAGTGTAAATTACCTGTCTTCTCCAACATCACAGCAACAACTTGGACAGGCACAAGCACTGCCTCCTATACACCAATGGGGTCCCAGCAGAATGGGCGGAGTCACCAGCAGGGTCCTCCCCACCACACTGGTCATTTCTGTATGTTAATCACTTCTTTCATTTATTCTTTCTGGCATCTAAAATGTTTATGTAGAAGCAATCTTTATAATCTTTGTTATTTACCATTCTCATCAGGGTCTCAACATCACACTCCAACCTCATACCCACAGCCAGTCTCCAACCATCCAGGTACATTCAACTGTGCATACACACATACTTAAAATTTTAGGCCATACATTTCTCTAATGTCTTGTATTCAGAATTTTTTTTCTCTCATGTTTACCTCAAGGTCCAGAGTTCTGGTGCTCAATCTCATACTTTGAGATGGATATCCAGGTGGGGGAGATGTTTAAGGTCCTGGCTAATTGCCCACTGGTAACTATAGACGGCTATGTGGATCCATCCGGAGGAGACCGCTTCTGTCTGGGGCAGCTGAGCAATGTGCATCGCACAGATGCCAGTGAACGAGCACGGTGAGAGTTCAAACAAAACATTGTGTAACTACATAAAACTGTATGCAAACGGACTGGAGTCTTAAACAGTCTTAAATACCTTCAAACCTTCATTATGATTTGGTTTAATTTTCTTTTATTGTTTGCTGAGCTTCACTCTTGTACTATGCCAATAAGTGTTTCCATCATAACTGACATTTTTTCTGAACATTCTGGGTCTCTCTCCTATCTCAGGCTCCACATTGGTAAAGGTGTACAGCTAGAGTGTCGTGGGGAAGGAGATGTATGGATGCGATGTCTCAGTGATCATGCTGTCTTTGTGCAGAGCTACTACCTGGACAGGGAGGCAGGAAGAGCACCAGGGGATGCTGTGCACAAAATCTACCCAGGAGCTTATGTGAAAGTAAAAACATCACTGCATCAAACAAATATGTACTAAACTGTTGAAAAATGCTTTCATTCTTGGACAAGGTTTAGTTTAAAGCTATAAACCCAGGTATTATTAGTATATTATTGGTGATGCCATGGCAATTGTTACCTGTGTTGGAAGCTCTGATGCACCAACTTGTAAAGGACCCACAGCTAATTAAAATTCATTTCTGTGTTTTAATAAATCAATGGCTGCAGTAGTTGTTTATTGCCTCTTAGCTGTATATCAGGTAAACATAAAGCAGGCTGTAAGATTATTTTGTCAATTACATTATACCACTGGACTGCTCCTTTCCGATACTGAGACATTTTAACAGCAATGGATATAATATTAATGCATATTGTGTGCATTGTTAGTTGTTATGGGATCAGTGATGTGAGGAATGTGCCTACTGTATGTGCAGTGTGGTTATAGAGTCAGGGATGAATAATCCAGAGTAAATTCTTTTGGAAATGTACAACAAATGTACCAAGACACAAATTGAATGTAATTCCTGTTCTTTCTATCCTCCCAACCCTTTCCCCCTCATACTTTAACTGTCTAGGTATTTGACCTTCGTCAATGCCATAGGCAGATGCAGCAGCAAGCAGCAACTGCACAGGCAGCTGCAGCTGCACAGGCTGCAGCAGTGGCTGGAAATATTCCAGGACCTGGCAGTGTAGGGGGCATTGCCCCTGCCATCAGTGAGTCTGTTTTTTAAATTATAGATATACCATACCATAATGGCTAATGCATGCACTTACATTTGATATAGGGTCTTTATTTGGGTGTAGTGTAGTTATCAAGTAATGTGTTTTTTAGGAGTATTTGTCTGCATTGTTTTGTCTCTTCTCAGGTTTTTCTGCTGCAGCAGGAATAGGAGTTGATGATTTGCGTCGGCTGTGTATTTTGCGTCTGAGCTTTGTGAAGGGTTGGGGACCGGATTACCCACGCCAAAGCATTAAACAAACACCATGCTGGATAGAGGTGCATCTCCACCGGGCGTTGCAGCTGCTGGACGAAGTGCTACACACCATGCCCCTTGCTGAGCCCAGCCCTGCCAACTGACCTGGTAACAGCTTAATCAAACACAGCATCTCAGAAGAATCCACAACAGGGAACGATGGAGGAGAGATGGAGAGATGATGATATGCTCCATAGCTTCTCCCGCATACACAGCATGCCCACGTGAACAGACAGTGACTCATGGAAGGAGGCAGACACTTATGCAAGCTTTCCATTGCCATGGCCAGCAGACTGAGTGGACCTTAGTCCTGACCAGTGTATAGTCCAATCATAAGACCGTTGACTCACATGGAAATAAAGACCAGAGAAAGATGTTCTTAAGGCACAGGTGAACAGGAGTCCCTGGAATTGGTGAAACGTTGAATATGCAGGTCATCCTAACAAAACCTAATGAGGCATGGTATTTTTGGCCCAGGATATAATTTTAAATGCTGAGTTATTCTGTCAGAGCAGTGGTAACTCAAACACCAAACTCGGCTACGTATAGATACTTTTGTTACAATGCGTTTTTGTAACTCTGGGACAGTATTTAAGAAAAGTATTTTTATTCAACGAAACCAAAGTACATAATCCTGAATAATTAGAGAAAAATATTTTATTGTTTTAATGCCAAAATGGATGTATAGCATTTTATATGCTGCAAAACCAAAATGGCAGCTTCTTTAGAGTGCACAGAAAATGACAACTCGGAGTAAACAAAGCAATCATTTTTATCACGTTTAATACATATTGTTTTTCTGTTCATGTTCATGCTTCATGTCTTTTAGAATGTTTAGGTGTTTCTTTCTGTTCCACCCCAACTCTGACATTTTGTGCCTTATTACCAATGAGTACCTTTGTTATATAAATCTATGCAAAAAAAATTTTTTTTAGTTTATTACCGATTTCATTTGTTTTAACACACAGGCTTAACTAGTCAAGACTTTTAGAAGTTTCAGGCAGTTTAAAGCAGTTTAGTAGAAAGTAGTTCATTTTTTGTAAGATGCATTGATGTTCTTTTCTCTTTGTCATTCAGGTGTGTCATCCACAAGCATGAAATGCTCCCTGATGAACATTCTTCAGTTATTTAAACATTTAGGAGCCATGTAGTTGTTATTGGTATTACTTGAAACCAGCTTCATAGAATGACTAATTATTTCAAATATAATCAAAGTTTGTGTCTGAACGATTTTTAAATATACAGAAATCTACAAAGACTTAGCAGTAATGATGTCAGTATGGCATTATTTTTAACAGGATTCCTGAACCAAGAAAAAACAGTCATTTATAGAAGAAGTTCTTTAAGTGGCTGCAAGCACATTAGCCATAGTGATCAGTGGAAGCATAAACTAAGCACCAAATACCCCACACAAGCTTTACTCCAAAGGTATGATAAGTCATATAAAAGTGTATGCTAACTGGTTTTGCACACTACAATCTTGTATAATATTGCTGGATGCTATAATAAGGTAAACCTAACAAGGTTTCCCTTAATCTTTGTAAACGTTATTAAAGGCATAGATTGAACCTAAAACTTTGTTTTAACTCAGTACTTTGAAAAGTATTGTACAGTCTTTCTTAAATAATTTAAGGTATGACAGTCTGCGATGACAATTAATGAATTACAAAATACAGCTTTGGACAAAGACCAGTCTTTAATTATACATGAATTTCAATAAATCATGTACGTTTATCACTGTATCTGTTTCTTCTACATTGTTCATTTAATTCGGTGTTGAATGAAAGCGTTTATTGTCTTAGGTATTCACACTTGTTAATTTTTCTAGTAACATTTCATCAATCGCTGCTAGAAAGCAGTGTCGGATCGTAGAATTAGCCATGCTGCATAGTGTATATAGTGCTGTGTCTAGTATCCCTGATAAAAAAAATTACCACCTATCAGCTGTGCTGTTCGAGCATGCATACTATTTTTGCCAGCTTTATTTCTTTGCTTGACAAAAAGCAATTTTTGTCAGCCTCTGTATTGCTTGACAAAATTGACAAGAAATATAAAAAAATATCAATTTTTCAATTTCGCTTTCTTACTGGCAAAGTTTGTCTCTCAAGATTTTCTCTCAACGTGACCAATTCAGAATGTGTTTTGGTAGTTGGGAGCTGGGTGAGAAATAAACTGCCTTTTTCCTCCCACTAGTGAGTGTGGTAATAAACTACAAAGATGTAACAAACTCAATCCTAAAAATCTTCTTTCTAATAACCATAGCTGATTCATCAGCGTCAGTAGGTAGGTGTTCTTACTCCATTGTAGGAAAACACAGGAAACGGATGTGGGTGTTCATTTGAGGCTATGTCCAGTTAAATCAGAGCTGAACCTTAATTCAATAGGATGCTGTAGGCGTTAGGCGCTGGTGGTGATGGCGGTGCAGGTGGGCGGGGCTTGATCACAGATCAGCGCAGCCGCAGCAGCAGCATCATAAAGCCGAGCAGCATCTCGCAGCACTGCGCAGCATCACCGGCGACACCAAAAAACCAACACTCCGCCCTGCCAAGCCACAACGCATCATGAATTCAAATTCTTACAAATTCAAATTATGAACGCTCAAGGTCTCGAGAATTAGTTAAAAGATTCGTCGACTGCTGTCCTGTCATTTGGTACTTGTTTGTTTTTTTTTCTCTTCTGGACCTCCAAAGACGCGCCCCAAAGAGCTCAAAATGGCCGAGATCACTGAAATACGAGCAGCGTACGGTGAGTAGCCTCAAGTCTGGGTCTGAAAACTAAAATATCGTTTATCATTTGAAATTTAATTGTCCTTATACAATAGTTGTTAAATTTGTTTTATTCTGCAACCTACATGTAAGATAGGGAAAGGAGTCATGGACTGATAAATCTTTATTCATCTGCGTTCAATTAAATCACATGTTATTATTGTCAGTATTTTTATTTTTCTAAAAGCTGGAAAAAAAAGCTGAAATTCAGGCCTTCATGACAGTATACATTACAATCAAAGGGTTTGGCAGACGCCCATATCCAGAGCTACTTCCATTTAATTCATGTATACTGATAATTAATTAATTGATTGAGTTAATTGAGATATTAATTTACTCAAAGGCCAACCAGTTTCAGCTTGGCAGTGTTGGTATTTGACCTTATTACCTTCCGGTGACCTACCACATATTAAAAGAAGAATCTAAACCAAACTATTACATCCAGCCTGATCATTGTGTTCCTAGATGATATGGTGTATTATTAATTAAAACCTATGCATAACTGGTGGTTTTCATTTTATTTTTGAGACTCTAGCCAGATTATTGTTAAACAGCCGGCTTGTTTTGTGTTCTACTGTGTGTTCTTGTAATTGGATTTAATTAATTTATTCACTACTCCCCATGTTAACTGGATAGCACCAGAGATGCCTCAGATTGCTATGGCCTTGTCTGATTCAAAGATTCTGGTACTGGCCGATTATTTTAGGAGTAATTTTCTTGGTTATACATGCTGGTATTTATTATAGTTTTTACTGACATCATCGATCAGATCTTTGAACTGATGTAACATGCTTTCTCTAACATTAGATCATCCATGTGGCATGATGTCACACTGCATTGGGCTTTGCTAGGTTTGCATCTGGCTCGTGAATGAAACCTGGGGCAGTTTAGAATGGGGTATCATTCTAAAGTGATTTAACAACATGTCCAGACATGAACAGACAAATATGTAGCAAGATGAGTAGAATGATTTTGCAAGTGTAGTCTCCAGCACTAACAATTTCAGGTAAACATATAGAAAGGGTTTAGCTTAGAAAGCACTCCAGAGGAACATTAGAGTCATCCATTTGAGTTTTCACCTCTGGATAAGGTTTGATTTCTGAAAGCTGTTAGTGAGATGATTTAAAAAGTTAATTTTGTCAACCAGTCTTCCTTGACAGGATTTGTACCGGAAAATGTATCAAAAGATGACTTAATATGGTTGTGTTGTGATAGTCTCTGATGATGTAGCTACAGCCATTATTTGTGTGGGTTCTTTTGAGGGACTGTGTGACGTATTTCGTAGGCTACTGTATGCGGTGCCAGCTGGTGCTGTCAGTGGGAGTAACATAATATGTCTTCCTGAGTCATGCTATTGAAGAGGAGGAGGGAAAAAACAGTGTCTGATCACACAGTGTGGGTCAGAGATAGATGTATGGTCTGTGGAAGATCTATGTGCCTGTCTAACACACAGAATCTACAGCATGCCGTAGGACTCAAATGATTTTCTAGCTATTTGGGGATTGTATGATAACCGCAAACTAAATTCACGAAACCAGCTTCCTAACTGAAATACCAAACGACAAATGTATTTTTGGGATATATACACCTAATTTATTATGTGTGTATATATATCCACACATAATAAATTTATACTCAGCCATCTAATCTGTAAACAACAAGTCTATAGAATGCAAATTAATGGTTGGATTTGTGCTAATCATCAGACCTAACATGAACATGTTGTGAGCACTGTTAGAGCCACATGGCAATGTTTTTACACACTGCTGTGACATTTCTTAAAAATACATGAACTCATAGAAATGTATAGAATGTAATTGTATATGTAAGATACATGTTTCCAACACAGGACAATTAATTTACTAAAGATAAAACCTGTACTAGGGTTTTTAGAACGAGAAAGAGAGAACGAGAAAGAATGCATGAGCACACAGAGGCATTTTGGCTTGCTTACATCATGTCTAAAGTTACAGTTTTACAGGGGAGGCCAGATACCAGCAGCTTCTCTGCCTTTTGCTGCATCATTCTATTGCTTGCTTACTTCCGGGTTGTTTTATCTGCTTACAGCCAATACTATGCCTTCAGAGCCAGCAGTGACACACTTTAGCCAGCTAATGTATGCTTTGATGAATTTATTTACTTCTTGTATCCTAGGCCTAAAAATGTTTCTCCATTTAAGAATGAAACAGACAGAAATGAACAGTACGTGTTTATTAGGCAAATAATTATTTAAAAAAGAGAATTTCTAGCATACCTGCACCTCAGTGATGATGATGTAGGCCTTTGATGTTTTATAATTCAGTATTAAGCTCTGCGTTGTTCTCTTCCATTTGTTACCGCATTGTATTTCATTTTTTATTGGATGATTTCCATCTTTTGTTTTAGTCAATATTTTTTAGGGACTTGTGGATGTAAGGCGATGCACAGTCATATTGGGTCACATCCTGGACTGCTCAATTCAGATATGATGTTAAAAAATATTTTGGCCTTTCTTGCACTCTTAACACTAAAGAATATCTCTTTCTAATTTTAAATCTCCTGCCAGGGTATCCTTGCATCCCTCTTGTTTGAGCCCTTGTGAAAATTGCTTACAATTGTACAAAACACTCTAGAGTTCAAATTAGGCTATTATATGCATGGATTGTGGAGTTGGCTCAGACACTGTTTGTGTCAAATTTTGATTGCAAGATTGAACAATGTGTGTGTGTGTGTGTGTGTGTGTGTGTGTGTGTGTGTGTGCACTGCCCCCTGGGGTTGTTACCAGGAGACTGGAGCAGCTGGCTTTGACAGTATTCCAAAATCTGACATCATCGTGTTGGAATCCCTGCAGTGCCCAATGGCAGGGAGCAGCCCTGCTTTGTCTATAGATGCTTTAGTAAAGAGAAAATGGAGCAGGAGAGGGGAACACAGGAAGTTAAATTTAACCATGCCTTTTGTGTGTGTGTGTGTGTGTGTGTGTGTGTGTGTGTGTGTGTGTGTGTG
Organism: Tachysurus fulvidraco; assembly: GCF_022655615.1. Lineage (NCBI taxonomy): Eukaryota > Metazoa > Chordata > Actinopteri > Siluriformes > Bagridae > Tachysurus > Tachysurus fulvidraco. The sequence goes on along the minus strand of NC_062520.1, from coordinate 20,835,832 downwards.
TGTGTGTGTGTGACTCTTATTTGGACAGACTTTCTTTTCCTTTGACCTTTTTTTTTTTTTAACTCACTAACATTAGTGTTTCTATGCTTAATAATAGAAGACTTTTTGACTTTACTTCTTTCTCTGTATGGCTGTAGAATAGTAAGAGCATGTGTGGGATTCACTACACCAATATCATACCAGACATAAGATCACTTGCAATTACTCAAGTAATCTTTGACTCATAAAAGGAACAAAAAAAATGAGCTGAACGAGACAGTGCTTTTGGCTGCAATTCTTTGTTTGAGGATGCTCAGCAACTATGTAGACATTACAGTGTACAGGTGTTGAATAGGGAGGCGTAAAATGTTATTATGGACTTACTCTGTCCATAATTAGGACTATATTAGTGACACTACCCAAGCTGCAGGAAATAAATGAACTTGGCCTTAGTGAACATAAGTGCATTGCAGTGTAATGTTTTGAAACCTGACACTAGCTAACTGCATTGCTTTGTTAGTCATATCTCTTAATATAGAAATGCATGCCTTTGCAGCATGCATACTGCTCAGTAGGCTAATGTTATTTCACATTGTGCCATAAATATGCAGTTACAGTATATGACATTATGAACAGCATGTACTTCCTCAGGTGCCATTTAACAGCACAAACAGGTTCACACCTACCCATTCTCTGCAGCGTCTATCTTGTCTCGTCTCAGAGGTCTCATTAGGACACACATATACATACCAGCCCAGCTTTCTGACAGCTCAGTAACAAAGCACTGCAGCTCCTCGAGCTCAAAGGCCATCAGCGCTGAGGGAAGCTCAGTGCCTCTGGGGAGTGTCTGTATTTTACACTCATTACACACCGCCTGATAACTCATTCCCCATCACCAGTTTGTTTCTTTGCTCTGTTTTCTTTCTGTTTTTAAAGCACTAAAAGGTGGATACTTGCAATATTGATTTTGAATTCATTTTTTTGTCCTGCATTGGTAGAAATGTTTGAGGTTCTGCTAATCAAATAAATCAAAAGATCAGATGAGAGCTTGTTGTATTTCTGGCACCAAGAATGATTTACCGAGGATGTAAATTTTTTGTGTAAATATCTGAAATCCTTCATGCCTTTATAAGTTAAAAAAATGGAGACTTGAATGGAACTGGAGAGGTAGCAAAGAGTAAGATTTGTACAAATAGAGCCAGTATTGTGTTCTAATAAAAATTACCAGTAGCTGTTCTGTGACATTTGTCTGATCAAAAAGCAAAGACAGACAATTATTGTGCACTACTATATATTGTATACCAGCTAATATTCCTGTATTGTTAATAATAGCTAGAAATATTGTGAAAATGCATTACATGTATATGCCCTATGGACAGAAACACCAGACCTATCCATGAGTAATACATGACAGGACTGCTGGTTATATTTTGGATGTAATTTGTTGTGCTGTTCTTTATTATTTCGGTGTGGCAGTGCCCTTTGCCAAAGCATTGATGTGCACTGGTTCCTGCTGTGTTTCTGTAAGGCTCAGTAGCATGCCTGCTGTATCTCCACATTAATACCCAACAGACTAACTAAATATACTGTGCATAACCAAGCTAAATTATTGTATTTTTGTTCTGTGAGACTGTTGGTACAAGCCAGCTTGATGCCTCACTGGCAAAGCTTGGCACAAAGCACAGGACACTGGAGGGAGACGTAAACAAGCAGTGGGCCTCCTCCCCTCCATTTCTTCCACTTCACTACACCTACCTCTCCATCTCCACAACACCTCACTCAAATTCTCCTCCGCCATCTTCCATCAACCAGCCTCTCAAAGCTTCCTGCTCAATTTTGAATCACATCCTACGTTTGTTTTATGCTTGGGTGTTGTGTTATGCTCAGTGTGCTAACGCATGACTATTCATTCTGACGCAGATGCACCTTTTTTAACTACACTCATTTTAAGTCTAGATTTTTTGCGTGTTTTGGTTGCTGTGTCTGAATCATCTCATCCTCCTACATTCACTCTGTTTTCCACTGCCGCTGCGATTTATTTCTGTCCTACTTTGCCATGTCTATTGCGTCAGAGCTTCTGAGTTGCCATTAAAACAATTCTGTAAGGAAATAAACGCTGGATTTTATGAACTGAAGCTTTTTAGCTGTAACACAACTAAATCAGTAATATGTATTATAATATAAAAATATTTAACTTATTATGTTTAGTGGTCCTGTCTTAACAGGGTGTTTTTATATGCTCCTGAAGGTATTAACACAAATAATACAACAGTTTATAGTAGATATATAGTGTTCAATCTGTCTGTTTGTCCCTGTTTTACAATAAAGGTAGACAATATTGTAGTGCTCAAAACCACTATTTACTTTTTCAGATATGTCCCCAGTACTTGCGGGCTTCATCGGCGCCGGCGTATTGGTGGTTGCAGTGGTGGCTTTAATCTTTGTGTGGACATGCTGCCAAAAACGTTACCACAGGATGAGCCACAAGCTGCATGGTGTCCATACAGAGTGTAGTGACCCATTAACAGACCCACCTTACAAATTCATCCACATGCTGAAGGGCATGAGCATCTACCCAGAGGCACTGACCAGCAGCAAGAGAATTGTGCGACTTGTGCATCGAGCTGGTGGCATTAACAGTGATGTCGAGCGAGAGGGCAAGGGGTGTCCTATTGTGCTAGTGGATGTGGGTGCAGAGAAGAGTCCAACAGTGACACCTCAGTTTGAGGTAGGTGGTTTAGATGAGAGTGCTCACTCGGCTCCACGACTTGAGAGGGAGCTTCCTGTTCGCGCAGACTACTGCTGCCTGGAGAACAGCTCAAGCAGTGGCAGTCAAAGCTCAAGCACCACAGCATCTAGCAGCGCCACACCCTTTACAGATGAGGCAGATCGTGGAACCCTTAGCCTCGCCATCGACTACAATTTCCCCAAGAAGGCACTGGTGGTGACTGTACTGGAGGCGCGAGGGTTACGAGCTGTGGATAGCCAAGCTGGCAGTGCTGACCCTTACATCAAGATGACCATCTTGCCGGAAAAGAAGCACAGAGTGAAGACCCGGGTCCTGCGCAAGACACTTGAGCCTGCTTTTGACGAGACGTTCACATTTTATGGCGTGCCATACAGCTCGCTGTCGGAGCTCACGCTGCACTTCCTCGTGCTGAGTTTTGACCGCTTTGCTCGTGATGATGTGATTGGCGAGACGTTGGTGCCTCTGGCTGGCATTGAGCTTAGCACAGGCAAAGTGCAAATCACACAGCCGATTAGCAAAAGAAGCATGCAGGTGAGAGTACAACCTCTCCTTTACTTCCTACATACTGTAACTTAGAAAATAATTTCTCGGGACATTAATAAAACAATTTTATGATCACTATAAGTTTTTAAACCATCCCCTCTATTAAATGTCCAATAATTGAGAGGTAGGTAAGCTTTGGTTTAATACCCATTTCAAGTTTAACATAATTAACACAGTTTCCTTGTTTTCTGTAATATTTGGAGTGACAATCTATTAACATTCTAACATCTATTAATATTCAAGCATCAGTTGATACAAAAACATTTGTACTGATACTGCATCAGATAGACATAAAGAAGTATGTGAACAATGTGTATGTGTAATCTTCACAGTAGTCATTGCTAAAATTGTTCATGCTTAAGCTCAGAGAAACATTAGCTCTCAAGGTTCTTATAAGAACAGTGTTCACATACAGATTTATAATTTATTTTTTATTTATAAAGTATTTCACTTAATTGTAAGTATAAATTAATTCATAATTTATGAAGGTAAATACGTAGTGATTCCTTAAGTACTGTACTTATAAAAGGGTATATAAAAGGAGAATTTAATGCATGGATGCTCAAATGTAATGCGTGGATGCTACAATTGAAGTATTTTATTGTGAAGATCTTGTGGCATTCTCTGCAGTGAAAGCTAAAAATAATCAGAAAAACAGAGGACTCAAAGAAACAGCGGGTGTTACTAAAACATGAAAACCAGCAGTGGCATCTGTGTGCATACACGTGTGGTTATTCTAATGTTAGTGGAGGGGAAGGAGACTATGACTGTTTTCATCTCTTAAATATATTAACAATGAGAATACCAAAAACATAAAGGCTCCTTTTGTACAATAGGCTGGTTTGAATATGGCAAACATTCTCAGGTTTTATTTTCCTATTTCAGGTAAAATGGTGTTATTTTAGAATTGAGAGTGACAGAGATTAAGATGTTCTCTTCCTTGTAATATACATACTGTAGATAAAGCATTTCTTGTGGTTTCACTTTAGTCTGAAAGAAAATGCATGTAATGTTTAGATAAAAAAACAATAATTTTATGTATCCTGTAAACTGTTACTCAGATGTAAAAAGCTGAAAAAGAAACCTTGGTTAACTTGGTTAACAACTGCTCTGCTGCCTGGACTCGTGACATTTCTGAAGCCTTTTTTCCTTCTTAAACAGCTAGCTTTGTTAGCAGTACGTAATCATGAATAGCAGATGTCCGTAGGAGGTGCATAGGCTGTATAAGGAGGGGCCAATCTACAATTCACATTTACAAAGACTCTCAAGAGGAAAAGCACATCTATGTTTTTTGCACTGTACCTCTCATTACAGACCCATGATGCAGTACTTAAGATGTATAGTGTAGATAAGAGAATGAATGAAAGGTGTCAGCGAACTGAAGGAGGTTGTTATGTGTGGGTTTTTGCAGTGTGTGAGCCGCGGCGAGCTGCTGGTGTCTCTTTCGTATCAGCCTGTCTCTCATAGACTAAGTGTGGTGGTCCTGAAAGCTAGACACCTTCCCAAACTGGACATCACTGGCCTGGCTGGAAGTGAGTACACATGAGCAAACAAACACATGAACAGATTCTAGGGTATATTTTCTATACATTACAATTCTATGCATTTACTACGTATTGCAGAAAGTTGATTGTTTTTATGAATGTTTTACAATGCTGCTTTAATTTCTGCTGCTTTGTTTCTTTATATGTTATTTATATTTTAAATATGAACTAAATATTAAGATTTATGCTGAAAAAAGAACGTTGTGTAATAAGCTAATAAATAATGTCTCAAATAAACTTTCAGACCCATATGTGAAAGTGAACGTGTTCTACAACCGTAAGCGTATTGCCAAGAAGAAAACTCATGTGAAGAAGTGCACGCTGAATCCTGTTTTCAATGAGTCCTTCATCTATGACGTACCCGCTGATCTGCTGCCCGACATCTCTATCGAATTTCTGGTTATGGACTTTGACCGCACTACTAAGAACCAGGCTGTGGGGCGTCTGGTGCTGGGAACACACAGTCCCTGCCCCTCTGGTGCCACCCACTGGCAGGAGGTCTGCCAAAACCCACGCCGACAAATCTCCAAGTGGCACAGCCTTGTAGAATATTGAGGTTTCTCCTGTCTGTTCTCAACACACATAAATAAATACACACAGCCACACACGCACATTACAGATATGCACACAAATACAGTAAACAATAACGATATACACAAAGATATGAGGGAGACCCTAAGAAATACCTCTTACCTTATTTGTCTTTAAAAAAAATGGAAGACAATGAATTAGAACACTTCACACGGACTTAAAAAAACATGATGAACTTTTGCAACAGCTATGTAGTGATTAGTTCTCAAATAATCCTTTATAAACAGTGCTGTTCTAGCCATCAGTGACCCATACACACACTTGTACATACACGTACACAAATACACTGACCAATAGTAACTTAAGAGACCAAAATATTGTTATGTACACAATTTTGAGACTGTTACAAGTACGCTCTTCTGAACTTAGCATTGATTGTATGTATGTTTAAATTAAGGTGTAATGTCTGTCTCCACAGACCTCACTACACTGCTGTAGTTCACTGTACCGCATGTCTGAATAATACCAGATTTACTGTAACAATTCAAGAAACCAAGCAAACAGCTGTCAGTGCTGACAAGTGACAAGATAAAAGTAAATAATGGCATGAATTACAGTAAGATGTAGAATGACTTTTCAAGTGACATGCCAAACTTCTTAATATGAGTGTCAGGTAAAAATAAATAAATCATGCTGACCTTAGCATGTGAGTTATTCTGGTGATCAGAATGAAGCCTCCCATTATACAGTGGATATAAATTTGCCCACTTCTGTTAAAATGGCAGGATTTTGTGATGTAAAATTATTGAACCGGTAAGACTGGTAGCGGTGCTCCATTTTTTCTATTTGTTGATGATATCCTTTATGTTCCATGGTATCTAATGATTGAGAAATTCTTTTATATTCCTCTCATCATCCATACCATTAAACAAGTGAGATATGCTTTGAAAGCTCTTTTTGGACCATGGGTTTAGCAGTCAGATGAATCCTCCAGAAACAGCTCGTTAGTTTGGCTTATATTAATTAGAATAATTGCACTAATGACAGATGTGTGATAATTACTTTGGAACATATGGTTTATAAAATGGTGTTCACCCAGCCAGAGTATTGTAACTGTTTTTGTAACTGTATTTTTACAATTTTAGCCTAAAGTGTCACTGATTGTTTTTTACATTGAGGGTGCAAGAAGTTCTTGTGTGTTTTTATCTTGGTTTAATTTTTTGTTCACATCAGAAAACCCTGCGATTTTAACATACGTGCACAGACTTTTTATATCCATTGTATACAACTCTGGATGCTCATCTGTTCAACTTATTCTTTCAAAAAAGGTTGACTAATTTGGGCAAACATGTGTTGCTTTGCGACAGCAATAAAGACTGCTGTTCTTACAGTTTGAAGATAACATGGATTTAATGTTATTTTCCTTATTGTCCATGTACCTTCCTTTTAATTCATGATTATACGGTTGTAGCGTGAGGCTACATAAAAAATATGGAGCCAGTCCGTATGTACTCGAACTCACTTTGAATGTCATTTGTAAAATAACACATGCTCCATGTAGCCACTTTTATAATTTTCTCTCAGTCTTTCTATACCGTCTCTTAATGTCACTGTAAATACTGTACAAATTGTACAGGGGCACTGTTGTGTATTTAATGGTTATTGTACTATATGCACTGAATGCCAACAGCAAGATTGTTTTTAATATGGTGTGGTGTTGTTTCCTAAAACCCCAGAATCTGTAACAGGTCTGTTAGATCTAATTGTGCTGGGTTAGTACACTGTAAAATGAAGTCTGCCAACATACAGTGAGTTAATGGTGCAAGGTACTGAACATTATATTTTTGCTTTTTTGATCTCGGACCTGGCAGGCAGTGCATTGCTTATCACAGCAGACTCAATAGATACATGTCTGATTGTGGTACTGCTGTAAGCTGCACACACCTGTTAAACCATGCACTATACATAGTCCTTCATCTACTTCCCTCAAAGCCCACAATATTCACAGTTACAGTGTCATTAGACATCTCTTGCATTGCCTACATCATAATTTTTATAGGGGTCATATTGTATATGGATGTGTTACCAACTGGTAGAATACTGAAAGGAAAAGGGATGTTGATTGTACATGATTTAATGGGATTCATTACACAAACGAAACGCTTCCTCTACAATAGTCTCAGAAACAGTCCAGTCAACAGTAATTGATTTTTTTTATGAGTATTACTGAGTCAGTTGGAGAAACAAAAATAAAAAAATCTAGGTGTTAATTAGATGCTGTAATGATTATAATTTAGCCAGAAGCTGTTAATTGGAGGGACTTTTATGTTGAAATAAAAAATTAATAACTTTACTTACATTGCTGAAGGTTCAGTGACATTTAATATAACACATATAACACATTAACATGTATGTCGTGTTCTTAAACACACTGAATGTGCAAATTAAATGTGGTACACAAATGAAACTTGCCTCATGTTTTTAAAGCCCACATGAACTATTTCAGATTATTAAGTAACATCAAGAGTAGAAGAGGTCCATTGCATCACTGCACTGTGTATAACATTTACTGATGGGCTAATGCACAGACATTTATTTGCCTTACAGCACATTATTCATTCATTCATCTTCAGAAAACCTCATATTTACAAGTTCAAGTTTATCCTCATATAGGATCTGTCTCTTTAATGCATATTCTAAGAATGGTCTTCAGCTATTTTCGTGGCATTACAAATGATCAATTTTGCAAAATATTATCCATGATTCAACAGTCACAATCTATTTTGCATCCTCTCTTTGGGCGGATCTATTTCTCACGTCAGGCGTTGGGGCTGGTTTATTTAGTATAACTTTTACACAAATGACTGCAACTTACAAATGAATGTAAAGCAAAGCAGCCGAGTAGACTGCACTTCCATCCATTTTCTGTACCGCTTATCCTAGACAGGTTTGCAGGGTGCCTGGAGCCTATATAAGGGGAAAAAGCTAGGAACAAGGTACCATCCTTTCACAGAGGGCAAAATTGCATACACAATTCAGAGATGCCAGTCATCTTTTTCTACATGTTTGTTTTTTTAATATACTAATGTTGGCTTTCTAATTTTCATGGTTCTTGATGTGAATTAATCTTTTATCAAGGATTTTGAATTACATTATTGCACAGGATGTGTTGTGTAATTGAAATAACAGATTTAGTGTCATTTGTTTATAAAGTGGTGTGATGTCCTCCTACTGGACAAATAGTCATAAAAAGTTTGTCTCTTAGTAGCTTCATCTGACATTTTTTTATTCAATTCAAACTATATTTATAGATACATCAAAATATTTGAATATTAGATTCCTATTGCAAAAAAACGTTACAACTGAACCACAACCACAAGAGGGGGCAAGGTGCTTTTCCCAGTTGATGTCAGCAGGAGAACAGACCACCAGAGGGCACTGTTACACAGTCTTAAATTTACATTTACAGCATTTAGCAGACACTCTTATCCAGAGTGACTTACTGTACATCTTTTTTATTTCAGTTTATACACCTGAGCAATTGAGGGTTAAGGGCCTTGCTCGGGGGCCCTGCAGTGGCAACTTGGTAATCAAACCCTTAACCACTGAGATAACCACATCCATTGCTTGATTGCTATGTTTCTTCTTTAATTATTGAATATCTTTTTTTTTTTTTTTTTATTTAGTTACTTAGTTATACATTTTATGTTTACCTCTTTAAGTTCTGTGTTTCCCTGAGCCTTATTCTGTTAGCCTTATTCAGCCTTTACTCTGTTCTGGTTACTGTTAGCTTTCTTTGTCTCTATTAAATAAGCTCAGTGCTTTGAATACATCTCCTAAGACAGCTGTTATGAACATTTTTAATAATTAATTTATTTATTAATAACAAATGTTAAGGAACAGAATCTCCGGTCTCAAAAAGTGGTTCTTCTAACACTTCTTACTATAGAGGCCTGCAATCTAATCTACGCAATCTAAACAATATAATGTTCACTGAAGTTGGAGAAGATGCTTAAACATATTTATTAAACTTGTTTTTCTCACATTTTGCCAATGGTTATGCACTATATGGCCTAAAGGTACGTGATTCTTACCCAAACTATCTGCACAAATAAGCACACAATAGTGTAATAGTGTTCTTCTTCTTCTTCTACCGCTTATCCGGGGCCGCTTATCCGGGGCACAAAGCTCATGACCATAGGTGAGGGTAGGAACGTAGATCAACCGGTAAATAGAGAGCTTAGCCTTGTGGCTCAGCTCTTTCTTCACCACAACAGATCGGTATATCGACCGCATCACTGCAGAAGATACACCAATCCGCCTGTCGATCTCCCGCTCCATCCTTCCCTCACTCGTAAACAAGACCCCAAGATACTTAAACTCCTCCACTTGAGGCAGGAGCTCTCCACCAACCTGAAGGGGGCAAGCCACCCTTTTCCGACTGAGAACCATGGCCTCGGACTTGGAGGTGCTGATTCTCATCCCCGCCGCTTCACAACCGTCCCAGTGCACGCTGAAGGTCCTGGTTTGAGGAAGCCAACAGGACAACATCATCTGCAAAAAGCAGAGACGAAATCCTGTGGTCCCCAAACCGGACCCCCTCCGGCCCCATACTGCGCCTAGAAATCCTGTCCATATAAGTAATGAACAGGACCGGTGACAAAGGGCAGCCCTGACGGAGTCCAACATGCACCGGGAATAAGTCTGACTTACTGCCGGCAATGCGAACCAAACTCCTGCTCCGGTCATATAGGGACCGGACAGCCCTTAACAGAGGGCCCCGGACCCCATACTCCCAGAGCACCCCCCACAGGTCACCACGAGGGACACAGTCGAAAGCCTTCTCCAAATCCACAAAACACATGTGAACTGGTTGGGCAAACTCCCATGAACCCTCCAGCAACCTGGCGAGGGTATAGAGATGGTCCAGTGTTCCACGACCGGGACGAAACCCGCATTGTTCCTCCTGAATCCGAGGTTCGACTATCGGCCGAATTCTCCTCTCCAGTACCCTGGCATAGACTTTTCCGGGGAGGCTGAGGAGTGTGATCCCCCTATAGTTGGAACACACCCTCCGGTCCCCCTTCTTAAACAGAGGGACCACCACCCCAGTCTGCCAGTCCAGAGGCACTGTCCCCAACCTCCATGCGATGTTGCAGAGGCATGTCAACCAAGACAGCCCCACAACATCCAGAGACTTGAGGTACTCAGGGCGGATCTCATCTACCCCCGGTGCCTTGCCACTGAGGGGCTTCTCAACTACCTCAGTGACCTCAGCTTGGGGAATCGACGAGTACACAACTGAGCCCCCGCCCTCTGCTTCCTCAGTGGAAGACATGTCGGTGGGGTTGAGGAGATCCTCGAAGTATTCCTTCCACCGTCCAAGGATGTCCCCAGTCGAAGTCAGCAGATTCCCACTCCCACTGTAAACAGTGTGAGCAGGGCACTGCTTCCCCCTCCTGAGGCGCCGGACAGTTTGCCAGAATTTCTTCGAGGCCAACTGATAGTCCTTCTCCATGGCCTCACCGAACTCCTCCCAGACCCGAGTTTTTGCCTCCGTAACCACCCGGGCTGAAGCTCGCTTGGCCTTTCGGTACCTATCAGCTGCCTCCGGAGTCCCCCGAGCCAACCAGGCTCGATAGGATTCCTTCTTCAGCTTGACGGCATCCCTTACTTCCGGGGTCCACCACCGGGTTCGGGGATTGCCACCACGACAGGCACCGGAGACCTTACGGCCACAGCTCCGAGCGGCCGCGTCGACAATGGAGGTGGAGAACATGGTCCACTCGGACTCAATGTCTCCAACCTCCCTCGGGATCTGATTGAAGCTCTGCCGGAGGTGGGAGTTGAAGATCTCTCTGACCGGAGACTCTGTCAAACGTTCCCAGCAGACCCTCACAGTAGGTTTGGGTCTGCCAAGTCTGTCCAACTTCCTCCCCCGCCATCGGATCCAACTCACCACCAGGTGGTGATCAGTTGACAGCTCCGCCCCTCTCTTTACCCGAGTGTCCAAGACATACGGCCGGAGGTCAGATGAAACAACCACAAAGTTGATCATCGACTTCCGACCTAGGGTGTCCTGGTGCCATGTGTACTGAAGGACACCCTTATGCTTGAACATGGTGTTCGTTATGGACAAACTGTGACTAGCACAGAAGTCTAATAACGAAACACTACTCGGGTTCAGGTCGGGGGGGCCGTTCCTCCCAATCACGCCCCTCCAGGTGTCACTGTCACTGCCCACGTGAGCGTTGAAGTCTCCCAGTAGAACGACGGAGTCCCCGGTCGGAGCACTTTCCAGCACCCCTTCCAGACACGCCAAGAAGGTCGGGTACTCTACACTGCCATTTGGCCCATAAGCACAAATGACCATGAGAGACCTATCCCCTACCAGAAGGCGCAGGGAAACGACCCTCTCGTTCACCGGGGTGAACTCCAACACATGGTTGCTGAGATGGGGGGCTATGAGCAAGCCCACACCAGCCCGCCGCCTCTCACCATGGGCAACTCCAGAGTAGTAGAGCGTCCAGCCTCTCTCAAGGGGTTGGATTCCAGAGCCCAAGCTGTGTGTGGAGGTGAGCCCCACTATATCTAGTCGGTATCTCTCAACCTCCCGCACCAGGTCAGGCTCCTTCCCCCCCAGCGAGGTGACATTCCATGTCCCTAGTGCCAGATTCCGTGTCTGGGGATTGGGTCGCCGAGGCCCCCGCCTTCGACTGCCACCCAATCCACATTGCACCGACCCCTTGCTGTTTCTCCTGCAGGTGGTGGGCCCACAGGAGATCGGCCCCACGTCGCTCTTTCGGGCTGAGCCCGGCCGGGCCCCGTGGGGCAAGACCCGGCCACCAGGCGCTCGCATGCGAGCCCCAACCCCGGGCCTGGCTCCAGGGCGGGGCCCCGGTTGCGCCTTACCGGGCGACGTCACGGACCTTGGTATTAATTCACTCATAAGGGTTTTTTGAACCGCTCTTTGTCTGGCCTGTCACCCAGGACCTGTTTGCCTTGGGAGACCCTACCAGGGGCAAAAGCCCCAGACAACATAGCTCCTAGGATCATTCAGGCACGCAAACCCCTCCACCACAATAAGGTGGCGGTTCAAGGAGGGGGTAATAGTGTTTCTGTATGTTATAGCATACATGTGGCTACTGGGCAAAAGTCATGCTCTAAAATCAAATTTAATGTCATCTAAGAACTGAGAAAACTGTTAGAGCTATAAAAAAAGGAACAACTCAGTATTAATGGTCATGGTTTTGGAACGAGATGTACTCAGGTGTCCACATACTTCTGGCTATAACGTGTATATGATGAGCTTGATAAACTGTGGCTTTACACTAACACTAACACTAACAACCAAATAAATAGACTGTATCTCCACATAATTATGAATTAATTTTGATATTGTAATGGAATAGAATTGAACAGAAAGGAATAAAACAGTTACAGTTAGTGTGTAAAAAGGCAGAGGTAGTGTGACTTCCACTGATTGTGAAAACTGATAGTGTGAATGAATATGTGTGTGTGGGTGGGAAGTGGGTGAAATGAGGTGGCAGAGAGCAAACTACTGACTTACATGAAATTTCACAAATGACATTTCACGTGCTTTCGAAAACATTTCGAATACCATCATCTTATGCATCTTGTTAGAACCATGAACATCGAGGGGAAAAATAAACACAACCAGCAAAAAAATACAAAACACATTTACATGATTAATGAGTCTTTATTTTCTTCATTTTTTAACAAAACATATATCATTCAAATTTGGCAATGTAAAACATAAATACATTGAGAATTAAAAATAAATAAATAAACATAAATAATTAAGAAATAATAATCACAGACTTTGATTAAACTAACAAGAGAAGTGTTGATTTGATCAAAAGGTGCTCTAAAAATAGATTATACATTAAGCTAGGAATGAACAAAATGTAAAATATGTCAACTAGTAAATATACAAATACAGAGAAGTTGATTTTTTTTAATGAGTAAATCATGTTTGAGTGTAAGTCTGTCACAGCCTATATAAAGATGAGGGCTAGTGTCTCAGATGCTCAGAGGCTGCTGGTTTCAGACCGTTTATGTACATCCATTTCATACTATTCTTGATTGTTTGTTTTTTTCTAGAGAAGCATAGTGTACCACCCTGTAACACAATTTTTATAACCTCAACAGAAATAGAAAGGGCTACGTGCCCTTCACCATCCTCCAGCTGCCCAAACTGCTCCGAGGCATCCGTTTGTCTTCCTATCTGTGTAGACAGCATTAAGAGCTCATGCTAGCCAAGCACGATTCCCTGCAATTATGTGTTCTTGTCCAGGCCTTCTGAGACTCCCTCAGGAAGAGGAAAATAATGCAGTGTAAGTCCACACACAAAGTAAATTGGATAGAGTCATTGATCACATCTCACCTTGTTAAAACAAGCCTGGGACCTTCCTGTCTGGGCTCATTATTATTAAACAAATCAAATTATACAAAGGGGGCATATATGATCTTCTACCAGCTGGTCTTCCACTGATCGTCTGGAGTAACAGTATGTCTGCTTAAAATGAACAAAGTGTTTGGGATAAGTTATACTGCTTCATAAGACCAGTTTGTGAGTTTCCTGAAGTAGGCCATAAAGGGAGAGAACATTGTGAGATACCATATAATAACAATGTTTGAATTTATGCTAATTATGCTAACACTAGTAGTAGTCTGTTAAATAAGTTGTTTTTCAGACAAGAACTTGGCTAATGCAACTGATATTGATTTTTTTTTAAATTATGGTCAGAATTGTTGAATGAGGCATTTAGCAGTAGCAAAACAGAAATGTAAACACAATCTGAGACAAGCAGTAGGTCACTGATTACTGTTGCCAGCACTGATTCTCCAATGATTCATAATTAGAGGATGAAGTACGTGATGAATTAACAGGTGCCTTCTATTGTAGCTTAGCCCGTATGGTTTCTATTTCCTACTGGAAAAAGTCCAATAAATCATTGCTCCACAAATAATCTACCATGCCTGCTTTAGTGAAAAAAAACAACGTGCAGGCACTTGATTTGTATCTACAGTACAATAATGCTTAGAGTGTTTTGGAAACTGGGATGTTTGGATGCCCTATATGAGGAGGAGATGGAAGACCTTACCTGTGTGATTTCATATTACAGCACTGATGATCACAAAAGTGTTGATTTGGCATTTGGTATAGTGTTGGTGCTGTGTTGCCAGTATACTTTGTTCTCTTAGCCTTGAAGCCTGGACTCTGATAACTTTCTTCGGCTACAGGCCAGAATTATAGGAAAAATGCAACCAAGACTTTTCAGGTTTTTCAGGGCCATGTCACCAACATCTTAAATTTACATATGGTGTCAAACAAACCTACAATGATTATACTACACTCTTTATGATTGAACCACAATTAATATAAATGAATATATTTTGCAGCTCGTAGTGTAAATAAAAGCATGTACACATATACACGCTCACACAGGCCAGACTGTGCTATTTGCTTATGAGGACTGTTTGGGCTAAAAAGAGCTTTGATTGAATTGGGCACTCATGGGACATGGTGCTACGTGCAGCTTGGAGCTTTCTGCCCTTACCCTCTCAGACACACAGACTGAGAGAACACAAAGATATTGAGATAGCACATGGAAATGTAAACACTTGGTTGTCTCCAAGAGAAAATAACCCAGCCTGTAGATTGTATGTGCAATGCAGCATAGTGTTTGATATAAGACAAAATAGCTGGCTAGAGGTTATTAATTCCCTGTGCAACCTTCTATGGCCTTCAACTAAAATTTATATCAATGAAAAACTAATATCATATATAACTTTGAGGAATAATGTTTTTTTGTGATTATGAGGATAAGGGTTTTGTCGGTAACTCATTGTATCAAAAGCAAGACTGTTAGTAAGTAGACAATAGGGTGCGTGATTACACTTTGTTTTTGATTATCATATTCAAAATAGCAGTAAGTCAAGACATATTGGTGACATATTGGGACACCACTGGGACTTGATCACTGGGCTATAACACATCTGATAATTTGAACTTTTTACCAACTCTAGCATATAATATTGACTATTTACTACTATATACAATAATATTTTTTCAATATCTGCTCTGAGGTTTTACTGGCCAAATTGCTTAGTGATAAGTTTGTATCTCGAGATGCTGGTGGCATTATAAAGAATATTTATTTTTTCATGATAAATCACACACTCTATCCAAGTAGCTTTGCTAAGGTGTATTCTGACAAGTCAAACCTTGTATTCTTCATAGTTAAATATCACCCTACATAATTATCAGGCTTAGCTGGAGAGTGTAAGTGATTCAAAAAATAATTATACATCCAATTTGTTATTTGTATATTTATTTCTTATGGACACCTTCTTCTGTTGCAACCCTTTAAAGTCCAAGGAACTGCTGGGTTCTACATACTATACTATATTTGTAACAAACAATGTATAATGGAATGCTGATTTAGGCATGTAATTTTTTAACTAATATCTATATGCTTACATTAATTCCCTAATATTGTTAGCAGCACTGGATTAATAGCTTAAGTACAAAAATACTGGAGCACATTTTTTCTGGTGGTCTGCTTTGTGGTTTAGGAAAAGGTCCAAAGTGTTAGGGTTTTATGCGATCCAACATTTCAGGCTTTAATTTGGCCATGAATGTCACAGCCTGGCTTGTGTGACCAAATTAGATAAATAGGTCTGTGTTGAAAAATGATCACTGGGGTTGTTTTTTCCACTGTTGACAGAACTCATTAGCAAATACAACAAATCCCACTGAAGGTAAAATTTGAGGACAAACAATGTTTTTGCAGTATAATTATTAATATAATATGAAATAATAATTGTGTTAACGAATTATCGTGTTCAAATTGTGCCTAATTAATTAAGACACAGCTCCCCATGAGGTCCTGTTAAAGAAAAAGATGTAGCTGAATCCACTCTCTTTCCCCAACTTTCACTCTAAAATTAGTAAGCATTAGATGGCAGAAATAGTAAGCATACGCAGTGAGGCTGTGACAGTTTGTAAAACTCAATGAGTTCTACAGGGTTGACTCATAATATTGCTTCCGAACTGGACACCATCCAAGGTCATGAAATGACTTTTTGAGCAAAGTATATATGAATATTTCTCAGGATTTATTACAGATTACCGGTCTAGTGGCTGACCAGGTCTCACAGGTGTCACAGGTAACACATTCTGCTGGATTTTTTGGTCAAAATAATTAATGTAAGCTTCAGGAAATTTACAGTGGAAGACATTTAAACATTTATTTAAATAAGATAGGCTCTAGAACATCACAACTCCCCATTTACATGTTCATTTCAGTCACTGTTGGCGGTAAGGGATTAAATCTGGAATTTAGGAGAATCTGACATTGTTTTCCTGCAAACATTGATGATGTTTAATGGGGAATTACAGTAACTGTCAGAACTCATTATAGCATTTTCACAGTAATATGGTTGAGCGAGAGCCAAGCTTTGAGAAAGAGCCAAGCTTTGGTCCAGGGTATGGGCCATGTGACGAAAGAAGCACATGGCACAGTATGAACTTTTTTGATTAGATCAAATTAGAGTAAAAAATAATCTATGATGAAAGGACACATACTTTGCTCCACGGTCCAGTTCTGATGCTAACATCCCAGTTGCAGGCTGTCATCAGTAGAAGCAGGGGTCAGCATGGGCACTCTGACCAGCTTGCTGCTATACTGCTCAAAACACAGCAAGATTCAATGCACCGTGTCCTGACTTTGTATAATAGCTAGAATTAACTTTTTCAGTAATTTGCGCTACAGTAGATTTTCTGTGTGATTGGACCTTGATGCTCCATGTGGGCATCAAAGAGCCTTGATGCTGACCATATCCGTCCCCCCAGTTCACCAGTTGTTCTTACTTGAGACATTTTTGGTAGGTACTGTATTAACCACTGCATACTGTACCAGGTACACCCCACAAGCCATGGAATTGGAGATGCTTTGACCCAGTCGTCTAGCCCACTTACAACACATTGACTTTGAGAATTGACTGTTTACTTCTTGAATTATCCCACTTGTCATCATTAATCAAGTACATGACCCAAATGTGCAAATGAATTTGATTTAATTTGTTTATTTCCTGTTTGTAAGCCACAGTCTTTTAGCTTGCACAAGGGATCCAAACATGAACAGTTGATCATCTTCTTGAATGTAATAGTCAAATATATTTACTTTTACAATCACAAGACATGTATTGACCTGTAATCAGAAAATTAGCTAAAAATAATCAAGGCTATATGGGATTTTACAGGCAAAGCAGAACTGGGATTCTCTAAGAAGCCTGAAACACCCTATGATCCAGTTTTGTTAGAAGACAGCACAACAGAGTATCTAACAGTGATTTAATTGCAAAGGCAACTCATAATGTGATTTTACTGAGTATTTCACTGTTAGTTGTTTTTATAATTTTTATTATTTTCATATTTAGAAACCTTATATTGTTTTTGAAGTAACTTTATAATTAGTCTATGTATATACTATGAGACAGAGGCATGTTTTTATTATTTTTATTAATTATTTCATGTGTGATTGTAATGCATGCTCTAAATATGCAAAATACAAACAGATGGCAGCTCACTACGTCAACATGCGTGGACTGCATCACACTTAGTAACAGTTACAGACGTAAGATCTCACATTAAAGGAGGATGACTGTGAGCGTGGAAGTGTGGGTAGTGTGTTGTGGGTTTTGTTGAGCTGAGCCACAGAAGGAGAGTTTCATGAGGCCCCTCACTTTCTTAGGTAATATACAATATGTGCACTTATAGATACACTTACCATTCATTTTAATAGGAACACCTGTACATGTGCAGTTATCTAAACAACTAGTCATTTGGCAGCAACACAATACATGTTAATGTTGACAACAAACATCAGAAAGAACAGGAATATGAGACTATCGTAGGCACAAGCTTAGGACTAGAAAGTCCAACTGTCCAATGTTAGTGAGGTGTCTGCTAATGATAGCCAGAAGTGGATTCTGATGTGCTCTATTATTTTTCTACCACCTCCACCTGGCCTGATTTTTTTGTACATTTTGAGATGCTTTTCTGCTCACCATGGTTGTAAAGAGTGATTATACAAGTTATTATATCCTTACTGGCAGCTATAACCAGTCTAGTTATTCTCTTTCTGATCTCACTAACCAACAAAGAGACTGCAGACACTCTTCTCACAGAATGGTTTTGTTTTTTTCACAGCATTCTATTTAAAATCTAGAGATTGCTGCTTGTAAAATAAATCAGTATATTTTCTGAAATACATAAAATATTTGACCCATTGTTGGCTCATCACCAACAATCAAGCAGTTTTTTTGTCATTTATTGTGATGTTTGATGTGAACATTGACTGAAGCTCTTGACCTGTGTTCACATGCTTTAATACAATATGCAGTTGCCACATGCACATGCTGCTGGTTAACAGCATAAATGTTCAGGTGAACAGGTGTTCCTGTGGACAGGAGTGTATATGCTCATCACCCTTCACTTTTGTGTGAAAAATAATAAATAGTAATAAAATAATAATAAATAGTTTAGTATAATACTATTTTTAGTTAGTCTGTTAATTTAAATGATATTTTATTTGACAATCCAAACCATGTCGATCTCTTACAGCCACTACGTTAAAATAAAACAAACAAAATTGCTGTTTAAAGCATTTTTATTTTCAATTGTCTATAAAGTAGTATATGGACCATGTAAAATCAATGCACATAGTTTCTTCAGCATTGGTACATAAGAAACCTCAGTTTGTTTACAAAGCTCTTCAGTAGGCTATGTACATGGGTTGTATGAAAATACTGTCTTCTTAACATCTCACTTTCATTTAACCCTCAAATGCATTTGCACATCTCTCCTATTCTTCTGAAACTTTTAGAACAGCTCTGAGCCCTCTTTACTTGGCTTGTATCACTCGATGATCAGAAAGTCTCTGGCTTTACACTATAAAGAGGCTGCTTTGATACGTGAAGAAACCAACTTTCCTTCTCAAAAACCTTCTAGGATCTTAGCCTCAACTTATGAATTGACAACCTGGTTTCAACAATTACTCCTGTTTAATAGGATCCATGGTTGTCCAGATCATGCATGCTCTCTCTGGCCATTATTCCTGCATGGGGACTTGACATATTGGTCATAATGTCAACTTTCATTAAAAAGAAGCCCTACTCCCTTTTCTTGCTGAAGACAGCTGATACAGTCCTCACAATGCCCATAATTCCAGCCGCTCCTTTCTTGACCCCCCTGGCCTCCTTTATGAGCTCATGCAGGCCATGGAAGACAAGCAGAACACCATGGTATGCCTCAGCTGCAGAGACCTCAAAGAAGCCACAGTCTGCTGAGAGGGCAAGCAGACGCCCTTCCTCACTTGAGACAACACGGCGATGCTGCAGGTCCCTCTTGTTGCCCACCACCACCATGGGCAATGAAGAGCTTAAGGAAGAGGACAGCTTCTGTATAAGTGCTACCTGCTGCTGCACAACCTCGAAGCTGGTGCGGTCACAAATGCTGTAGACAAGCACAATGCCATCTGCCCAGCGGAGCTGTTCTTCACTCACTGACTCAGAGCTCTCACAGCTCTAAAAAATAGAAAGAGGTCAGACATGTCATTCATCTTACAGAAACCAATGAAAATATAGATTTTAGATGTTAGTGCCTTACCTGTGGATACAGGGAGTCCCAGACATTGAAGGAGATCTCCCGCCCATCAATTTTGTCAATGTGACTGTATATTGACTCTGGAAATAGAAACATATATAAATATATACATACATATTTAAATATATATATAATATAATATATTTTTTATTAAAACTATATAGGATTCTACAGTATTATCAAACTTACCAATATTACCATATTCACCAATAAATCTTTTGGTAAGAAACCGCACAGTTAGAGCTGCAGAATCAGATGAAAAATTATTATAAATTTAATATACACGAACGTATAAACAATCATAATTTTTTAGGTTAATACTGATCAGTGCTTACCTGATTTCCCGACATTTTCAGCTCCAAGTAGCAAGATGTTCGCTTCCACTTTATGCTGGTTTCCATCCATTGCTTTACTGCAGTGGGGTAAGTTCGATTTAACCTGGACAACCATTTGGATAGTTAAGTGTGCCAGAGAATAAACAGTTTATAACCACGCGGAATTTAATACAACGAGGAATGAGCTCTGAGCACAGCGAACTGGCAGTATATACTGGCAATGGGCGGGGCTTATCTGTGGTGGGCGTGGTTTCCAAATGAGCAAAAGGGTTGGTTCAAAAAAATCATTACCATCGTTATGTTTATATCCTTTGCGGCACAACAATGATTTAAAAAAACAAGCAAAACCATACGGTCGAGTAGCGTAAATTTGTGAAATATATATAATTTTCTGTCTCTCTCTCTCTCTCTCTCTCTCTCTCTCTATATATATATATATATATATATATAAAATGTGTGTGATATATACAATATTATAATGTGTGATAGATATAGATCACACATTATATATCTATGTGCGCGCGCGCACACACTTAAATAAACACCTAATTCATGAATGGAAGTAATGCAACTGATTTCTTGTAAATGTCACATCTTACAATGATTAATATAGACTTGCTCCATGAACAGTGTAGACATAAGAGATTTGACACACCTTTAATTTAATTGTTAAACAACGACAAAAATGCAAAATACACCAATATACATGGCCAACATTTAACATGCCAGTTCCTGGTACATAAAGATTTGCTGCAAAAAATGTTTCAAAACAAGTCAACAAAATGTATGACCTGGCTTTTATTACCCAGGGCAATGAAGACACAATATTCCTATAGAAAACAATTAGAGACTGAAAACCAATTGATCTCGTCCTTGAAAAATACTGCAGGTCCTTTATGTATTCTCAGTGCGAACTTTCTTTGCCACTGGAGTATAGTTTGCAGCTAGAAATGCTTTCATTCTCTTTAAAGTATTTTTGGCCTTTTCTCGATCAGGCTCTGTCTCTGGTGCCCTCATGTGGTCTCCATTGCTCAGAGGTCTCAGCAGAGAAGCATGGATGCTTTTCCCAAATGATACATTCAATCGTTGCTGAAAGGAGCTTTGGAGATTCACAACCAAGTCTTTCTTCTGCAGAGAAATATTTTAAAACATATTAATGTGAATAAAACAGCAGTATTTATTCTTACAGCCTATATGATCATTAATAAAGCTTATATAATAGCATTGTTCATTTGCTTTTTGTGTTGAATAATTTGACTTCACTAACAGTTACATTTTAATGTGCATAAATAGCATTTTAGAATGCCAGTTTTCTATTATAATAGTATTGCGGATGTTCCAAATAAAAGGAATGTGTGTGTCTGTGATCACAACATGGTCAAGATTTTTGTGAAAAGAGGATCACTAGTGCCCATGCAACAAAGTTCATTTACTTTTTTGTGTGACTATTTATAGCTATTATCAGATAAGGTAACAGGACCTAACATTTTTTCATAAATGTTTAAGGATATTAAACATAAAACTAAGAAATACTTTCAGTAATATAAATTGCAATTAGTAAACTGTTGTGGTATAATACCAAAATATTTCAAATCATCATAATAATAATCAAATGCTTCAGACATTTTTTTGTTGTTTGTTTTTACCGTGGAATTTGATGACAAGTTGTGAAAAAGGGCCCAGAGGTCTGAAACCATTTCAGCTGCTGTGCGGTATGGAGGGCTGCGTTTTCCCAGCAGGCGACCTACAATTATGCCAAATTCCACACAACCTGCAGGTTGCTTTATAAGCAGACAAACATTTCTCAATTTCCAGGAAAGTATATACATTACAACTGTTACATGGTCTGCTAAATGCTCTAAATGTTCATACCTTAATAGTTTTATACAGCAGGTAGCTATGATTTTCACACATTAGAGAGAGCAAAAGTTGTTCACACCGCTGGAAAAAAAAAGATAAAACTGAAGGGTTCACAAAAATGTAATAATATATGCTTTTAATTTTAAAACACAAGTTGTTCATTTGACAGTTAATAGTTTAAGTGTTTGTATTTAAGTGTGTAAAATATTTCATGGTTTACTCTCTGGTCCGGCAGACTTAGGTAGGGTTCCTTAAGTCTGTTGCATCTGAATGGGTCAGTATCATCCAACAGATCCTGGCACAGGGAGCATACCCACATTGCACTGTACAGAACATACAAAATCCAATTTTTGTTTTTTGGACTAAATAACTACTAACTAGAGTACATAGCACTTTCGGCTTAAATCATTTATTATGGCTGTTTTAATTAGAATTCACAATAAGACACCATTACTAGAGCCTTCTATAGATATATTTAAATCTATGGATGTAGAGCAAAATGTTCATCTTACGTCGGATTAAAAATGATCGGTGGGACATGGCAGCTGGTGTGGAAGCTTCTACCACATTCTGCACACTGCAGTGAGGCTCCAGCAGAGAGACACACAACACAGTCCAGTACATCAACCAGCAGAGAACACTTAGAACTGCAGGACTGCAAGGGTAAAGCACCAGCTGGGGGTGCAGCTATCCTAAGACACCTCTGGATTGACTGTAAGAGCAACAAGATGAGCTTAGTTTTTAATGAAATTTTGTGTCGGTATAACGTGAAATACTTCTTTGGTGGCTGCATCTGACCTGTGAGAAAAAAATCACAAGCTGCAGAGATTACACTGATTACATGATTACAATGAAGAAAATGCGTGTATGAGATATGCTCAAATTTATCATTAGAAACACACAGCTGAGTGCAGGATATACCTTGTTTTCATCAATCTCCTGAAGCACAATTTCATCCTTTTGGCTACTGGGGACTATTCGAAATTGAGACAGAGAAGATCCTGAGATGGGCAACCGGAGGAGCGATACAAGCAGATTCCTGCTAAAAGATAGTAATATATATCACTTATGATATTAGAAGGTAGTAAGTAGGTGCACATGGACATGCTTGTGCTTTGAGAAAAACAATTCTGACACGAAGCAGACATACTTATTGCTGTTCTGTGTTGATATGGGTTCTTCTGAAAGAAATCGAAGGAGCAAGAAAAAGTATATATTTATATATACACATACAGTCAGATATTTTTTCACTACTAGTGGAATGTGTGAATAATAGCCTCACCCTTTGAGTCATCCATCCCCTCCACCACTTCAGAATCATTAGCATCAGTCTTTTCATGATCCTGCTAGAGGAATAGAATGTAAATTATAAAGTCATTACAATTACATGACTCATTACTACAGGCTGCCTTTAATGGTTAAAAAGTTTAATGATATTTATAACCTTTGCATTAGGGATGGATGCATGTTCTAAGGCAGGTCTGGAGCAAACATCCTGGGGATGCACTTTCATTTTACTACAAAGAATCTCTCTGAAGGATGATGGCAGGCCTTTAAGCCAGTGCTTGGTTGAGGGGTTTCCTTTGATGGAGGGAGTTGATTCAGACGAAGTAAAGATACTCTGATCATTAGGGCAGTCCTTGATCGAGGAAATGGAAGGGGGATCTTGTGGCTGATGCACTTCTAAGACTTTTCTGGCTGTTATTTCTTTTCCCTGCACAGTGGAAGCATGTAGGTTGCTGTCCGACTCCTTAGCAATGGGAGAAGCCCTACTGCAAACACTCGCATCTCCATCACAAACAGAATCAGCTGGAGCCTTCACTGGGAGATCACGTTTTGGTATTTGGATTGTCTGAGTGCCACACTCGATTAGACCTGTATTACTACACGTACTGGGAATTGGAGCAGCAAGAAGTGGAGGTGTGCTGGGTGCTGGGGGTTCCAGTTCTTTATTACTATTGCCTGGTACAGTGGTGAGCCCTGGATCTGGCTGTGGTGCACAGCTGAGAATGGTGCCATTATTTACAGTCAAAATAGGAGTGTAATGGTAGAGTTTCCATGCTTTTCCAGAGTTGAGAGGAGAAATGATGTTTGGTACTGTAAGTAGAGTGAGCTGTAAACGATTGGACTGGGTGCCAACAGACTGAGAAGGCTGTACATTTTCAGACACCGTTTCAGAGACAGCTGGAGAGTAATGAAGGACTTTATTAGTTGGTGCAGTGTGAGATGGGAAAGATTGATCAGAAACTGTCTGAGAGTGAAGAATGCTTTGTTGTGTTTTGTCAGATGAAGAATTTAAAGTAGATGGGTGTGAGTTAGATATGGCCTGACTAGACTGAGCAAAAGGAGATAATGTGATAAAAGAGGGAACAAACCGGTTACTGCTGAGTGTGAGAGATTGTGTGTTGGTTATGCTACTTGTTTGTGACGTCTGGAATGAGGATGTCTGGACTAAGACAGAGGGACCGGCAATAGAGGGGCGAGAAGCATGGCCAGAAGGAGCTGCTGCAACAAGGACAGCACCAGACTGAGACTGTGGTAAGAAAACCTTAGGCAACACAATGCTTTGTTGAGGAAGTTTTGAAGAAATATTATTTAAAACACTTTGGTCAGGAGAAGAGGTGGACTGAAGGACAGATGTAGGCTGTGGGCAAAACTGACTTTTGAAGACCTGCTGCGACTGTGAGGCTTGAGGGTACACAGACTGAGGCAAATGCTTTCCCACCTGTGAAACTACATATGGAGTCATGTTGCTCTGAGCAGGAGGAGGAGTAAAGTTATTGGAGACAGAGGAAGAACTAGCATGGCTCATAGTGTCTTTTAAGCTCCGGGTGGGTTGCACTGGTTTTGATGAGGCAGAATCAGACTGTTCATGTTGTGGAAGAACAGAGGCAGCTTGGGATATTGAAGGGGATGTAGTTTGAGTGGATGCTGTATCAGATACTGACAAAGTTGCACCAGATTCTGAATTTAATCCTGAGGAGTTTCTGTCTGAATCTGTAGGTGTATTTTTGGGTTTATTGCCATTGCTGTTTTTTCCTTTGGCAGGAAGAGGAACACGGGTCACCTTAAAAGAGGCTTGAGGAAAAATAAAAAGAATAAGCAAATGACTAAAAGTACGACTTCAACACAATCTCTAATCTAATCAATGAATTCTAATTTTAACAAACCAGGCGATTTGCAAATACAGACAAGAAATTACAATAATAATGTTATGTTTAGCAAAGATGAAAACCATTTTTTAAAAATGTAATTGCTTACCAAAATTCTTAATAATACTGCACGTTTGTTGATTAAGTGAGAGTGAAAGATGAATCATGGTATCAGGCAGGGGTTTATTCTGTGACAGAACCCTCTGTGTGCATTTGTCAATCTAGTGAGGAAAGCAGAGATGCATTCATCAGAATATAAAAAGATATTCCATTTTCTAGTTCATTTTCTTTTATCCAGTCAAGAGCCAGATCAGCCAACTTTGTTTCACTGCAAACATGCAGTCAACCCAAGGCAGAATAAAAACACACTTACTTGCATCTTGTGTCGCAGGATACACTGCCCCTCAGTGCTCAGGATTTTATGAAGGAAAGCAGTGATGTACTCCTGCCTGTCCTCCAGCTTTTTCAGACTCATCTTCATCACCTCCAGGCTCTTCTCCTCCTCATCACACAAATCCTTCAAATAACCAAAAAAAAAACAAAAAAACATATGGTTTATTTAAACTGTGCATTAGAGTTTCTGTCTGTACGTCTTTCTGCCTGTCTGTCTCTCACCCCCAATTCCGTAGACAGTTGACGACATCGCAACACCAAAGAAAGATACAGGGAGCGTAGCACTTTTTGCAGTTGCTTCTCTGATGATGCTTTTAATCCCTTTATATCATGCAATCTCTCTCAAAAAAAAAAATAAAAAATTAGTTGACAATTTTTGTTATTCAAAATATTTCAAATATTTATACAAGAGTACAGCATAATGCTGCTGTCACAAAGAATTCTCATATCTCTTCCAGTATTTATCCAAGATGGTTTTTGCTTGAGTTCATATTTGATAGATTTTTTTTAGTTTGTTTTAATTTGTTATTTCTTTTTTTACATGTTAATAATTTAGCATTCAGTCAACAGCCTGAAAGAATGTATTGATTACATTATAAGCACATAAAAACAATGAAGCAGCATTGTACCATAATGCAACCATAAGATTACTTATCTATTTGATTACATGTTCCATATTGTTCCAGAAAGTAAAGAGGAAAATTGGTTCTGTTGAATAAAGCTGATCTCTGATGACAATGCAAATCTGATTATCATATAAGAAAACTAAGAAGAAAATTGTTAAGCATTACCTTTTATCCAGATCCTGTAGCCTGGACTGCACACTGTTTTTCTGCTCACTGATGCTGTCCAGCAGCTTCTTGAGCTGTTCTTTCTGAGAAACCAACGCTTCTTCCAGTAACAAAAAACTGACAATAAACCAAAAAATTTTTTTTTTAGTTTTTAGCAGTAGCAGCAAAGGATGTGCTAGATAACATGGGTGGCAGATCACAAACCTTTAAAGAGATTCCTAATCTTTTAACTTGCAGTCCACACAACTGACCACAAAAACATCAACAGACCACAACAAGAAAGAAACTTTTTTTTTTTTAAATGCCCAAAGGTCATTTGCATCTCTGTGAAAAAAAATCTCAGAATGATGACAGATGTTCCTTAAGAACTTTTCTCCATGGAACCTTGAGTCACTCCGAATCCACATATCTAATAGCCTAATTATCATTTGATCCATTTCAGAAAATATTATTATTATTTCATTATTTGATCATTTCACCAATTCCCATATTTAAATGGGAAATTCTCAACCAAATAGGGAAGGCGAGGGCTAACATGCTTTCTCAGAGATGTGTAAAACTGTGAGGCAGTGAATTATGTTATAATTATTATTTTTGATGTTGCTGTTGTTTAACTTGATATAGTAAGAAAACTTGAAAAGTATTCTATAAAAATAAAATGGGATTTCATAACGGTATATGGAAATAAAAAGGAAACAACCTTTCTACAACAAGTCTATAAACTTTCGCTTGCTGAGTGTAGTTTAAGACACTTTCCACTAAAACATAAGGATTAAATTAGATGGACCATTTCACGCATATTGCTCCAAAGATGTTTCCAAAGAGTACCTGTGGTTTCTGTGGTCAATCAACTGACAGTCTCTACAGGTGAGCTGATCACAGGTGACACAAAAGAACTTGAGTTGCTCCTGTTTGTGTGAAGTACAGCGCAAGCTTGTACTCAAGCCTAAAGAATAAAAAATATGTTAAGCAACCAAACAATGTTTCATTAAACAATACCCAATCAATACACTAATACCCTATTAAATTTGACCTTACTTTTAATACTTCTTATGCACTCTTATAAAATGTTTTACTACTGAATTATATTTACCTACCCACATACCAGTCTTGTTTCTTTTATTTATTCAAATAGGGCTGTGTACTTATATACGACAGGGTTGAACTTAAATAGCTGACTTCAGTTTCAATAAAACACCAATAGATTCACAAGAAAATTTCTTCAGATTCTGAGTTGGGCTGTGTGTATAAACATTGTATAGTCTGCTATTCAGATTATTAGAATGACCAAAGTGTGGTCTCATTCTGACCAGATTTACTGGGGTTTCCATGAGTAATGTGCTATGGGAAAGACATTTTTAGTCATGCCCTGATTAGTCCTTTCATCTCATTTGGTGGGTGCAATATGTTTCCACTTGCAAGCAATGCAGGTAAAAAGCAAAATATTATAAGATAATATTTAAAAAAAAAAGAAAGCACAGTTTACACTAAACACAAGAGAATAGCTGAATATAACTGTCATCTGTTATTTGTCATCTGAAGGTTTTTCTCAATATATCAATATGGATTCCACACATGGACAACTAGAGACAACTGAAGAATAAATTTTATCTTTAAGGCATCAGACTACTTAACAGCCAGTAGTCCTTCATCTAGTACTCTAGCACCCATTACTGCCACTCCTGGACACTTTCTATTCAAATGTTCTATTTACTACTTTTTGTAATTATATTTACTGTTTTGCTTACTTAACAGCAGGTCACCTTTTTATTTTGCCATTTATCCGTCTGTTTTCATTTCATTTACCATATTACTCCAAAGTATCTTAAACATTTATGTTAAGCTACAGTATGCTATTGTTCATGACTATCTGTCATGACTTTGTTCATGACTATCGCTGACTATCGCTGTGAATCTGAGCCTCATCACAAGCACTGCAATGCCCAGTGTGCCCACACTATCGGTGCAAATGAAAAACAACCCTTGATCCTTAACTAGAGTCTGTGTAATCCTAGACATGTAAATGTGTGTATATAATGCTTATATCCATTAGATTTTAATGGCAAACATATACATAAAAATGTGCATTTCTTATCCCCATCAATGAGTTTTTTGACAGCTTGAATTGTGAATCATTCTCATTCATATTTGAGGAAACATATTTGATATATTTGATATTTATAGTTAATGAGTGCATTCTTGTCTTAAATGTCCTAGCTTGGAACCCGTGCTGAGCTTGACTTATCCCAAGCATTTGTTAAAGTGCTTCAAAAAAGCGAGCGTGGACTCCCTCCTATTTCAGTTTCCCAAAGAACCAACTCTACTGAGAGCAGTCAACCTCAGTAAGACAGTGTTCAATCTAATAAACATCCTCAAAGTCTTATATTTTGACAACCTCATTAAAACTGCTAATTAAATTGTGATAAAGTTCAAAGCAAAAATAATAAAAAGCTCGTTACTCTATCTGAAGTCCCACGGTGGAGCTGATGTGTCAAATGCTACCATAGTAAAGTGTGCGTCTATTCATTTTGAAATTACAAGTTTTCAATTGAAATTTTTACCTCTGAAATTATCCTTTACCTTCAAAATTATTATTAAGAAGTGTATAAGCTATTTCTAGGTGTTTCTAAACTATTTTTAAATGTCAAAACCTTTTTTTTTTTTTCGGTGAACAATAAACTGTACATGCACCAAGTCATGAGTTTACAGACCTGATTCCTTTGGTATGATTGTATGGTTGCGCGTCACCTTCACTCGCTGATGAGCAAATACACAATCTGAACACAAAGCTTCCCCACACTCCTGACACCATCCAACAAGGGCAGATTCTTCACATCCTCCACACTACAGACAGAATACATTCAACTCATAGTTACAACCAAAGATTCAGCTGACCAATTCAATTAGATACAAGAAAAATGCTGTGCCTATATCTGCTAAACTACAGGGCAAAGCAAAAGTTCTTTTTTTTTTTTTATTTAAAAGTGACACTCACTCATGTTTATTGGCAGCATTTAACAAAGAATTTCATAGACATTTCAAATGGCATGTTGTGGGTCACACTATTAGGCAAGGCAAGTTTATTTGTACAGCACATTTCTTACACAGAGGTCATTCAAAGTGCTTTACATAGAAATTAGAAAACAATTTAAAAGAGAGAAAAAAATATGAAAAATAAGAAACACGATAAAATTATAACAAAAACAAATAACAATTACTTTTTTTTATTTTAATAAAAAAACAGTTTAAAAATATGTTAAAAAGAATAAAACAGGAGTAAAAGTGATTTGGATAAAAAGTGCAGTCAGTGTGAAGCAGCACAGCACTCATTCAGTAAATGCAGAGTTAAACAGATGTGTTTTTAATCTTGATTTAAAAGTGTCCACTGTTGAAGCACATCTGATCTCTTTTGGAAGCTGATTCCATCTATAGGTGGCGTAATAACTAAATGCTGACACACCTTGTTTTGAGTGAACCCTTGGTATCTCTAACTGACCTGATCCTAATGATCTGAGTAGTCTGCTAGGTTTATATACAATTAGCATATCTGTTATGTATTTCGGTCCTAAGCCATGAAGTGATTTATAAGCGAGTAACAATACTTTAAAATCTATTCTAAATGTAACTGGAAGCCAGTGTAAGGACCTGAGGACTGGAGTGATGTGCTCAGATTTTTGGTTCTGGTCAGAATTCTGGCAGCAGCGTTCTGTATGAGCTGCAGCTGTCTAATGGTCTTTTTGGGGATCCCAGTAAGGAGTCCATTGCAATAATCTACCCTGTTGGTGATGAAAGCATGAACAAGTCCGGTCTTGAGACAAAATTCTCTAATTCTGGCTATATTTCTGAGATGGTAGTAAGCTGATTTGCTTATCGCTTTCACATGACTACTGAAATTAAGGTCAGACTCTAAAATTACACTAAGATTTCTGACGTTATTTTGTGTCTTTAGACCCCTAGAGTCAAGGTGTGTGTTAACCTTGAGAGTTTCATCTTTATTTCCGAATACAATGACTTCGGATTTGTCTTTGTTTAACTGGAGGAAGTTTTGACGCATCCAACTGTTAATTTCATCAATGCACTTACATAGAGGGTCAATGGGGCTGTAGTCATTAGGAGACAGGGCTAAGTATATCTGGGTGTCATCTGCATAGCTTTCATTATTTGACCAATTGGGAGCATATACAAATTAAAGAGAAGCGGTGCAAGAATTAAGCCCTGTGGGACTCCACATGTCACATAAATGTCAATATAGTTCCAGGAATTTGTAGTTTTAGTGTGAGTGCCCAATTGTTTAGTTACAGCACTGTGCTGAACTGCTGGTAGTTAAATCAAAAGATAAAAGCGAAAAAGCAAAAGCGCAAAGCACAGAGAGCAAGTAAAAGCGTCCGAACAGTAGCGAAGCAGGAGTCAAGTTAATTTCAATAGAAACCAAAGCAGATAAATGTGCTTGTTTCAAACAACTGGTTCTAAGTAAATCTCTCCTTGACAAGCAAGTAAACTGAACTTTTAAATTACATTTGGACGAGGTCAAGTATTCACACAACATACAGTGGTGTCTGACATTGTGTTTGACTGCACACTGCAAGACATATCCTGAGCGTGTGCATTATCAGAGGCGAACCAATAACTAGGTCGTGCTTGGTGGCCGAAGGCTCAGTTAACAATGTTCTCAATTTCTCTCTAATGAAAATCATTCACAAACATACCATGACTTTTTTGTTCTGTGCCCCAAAATGCTTTGCTGCTTGATCATTTGACTGTAGCAGACTTACAGAGTAATGTCAAAGGGTGAGCATATAATCTCTTCATATATTACATATTTAAACTAATTTCAAATGCTAAAGTTAAATAAAAATGTTTTCTTTCAGTATTCAGTAACAAATAACCTTCTCATGCATAACATTTTATTAACGAAGATTTTCAATTAATGATTTTAAAATGATGGCCATAATTTTGAAACATGAAATGCAATGGTACAACATTTAACAAAATGTTAAAATATACTGAAACATGCAACAGGGCTATATGTTTCTGTACAGGCACACAAACATATCTCTCAGTTGCAGTTGAACTAAAACTTTAGGTTAAACATGCTGCATGTAGCTTGGTTATGTCATATTAATGCTAATGTTAGCCACAATATCAGTTCTGTTATACTTTCTAATGCACCAGATTGTTTATAATAAAATACTTCCAGAACACAAAATTAATATGGAGGCACACCCTTGAATAATATAAATGAGCTTACCTTAGGGGCAGAGTCCTCGAAAATGAAGCAATCTGTAACTTCAGACATGTAGAAAGACTGGCCACACACCGGACATTCTAAAGTAAGAGAGAATTTGATAAATAGTACCTATTGTTTAAACTAGTCAGACAAGTTATGTTTAGTACAACAGCATGTTTGTTGTTTCTTAAATAATGTTTTTTGCAAAAATGTCCAATAGGATTCTATAAAAAGCTTCAACCTTGTTTCACAACCGTGTGAAAATGAACAGGTTTGTCCAAAACCATATGTTGTCATAGTAACTTAAGATTAGCTTCCTTTTTAGAAAATTAGCCCGGTGTAATGAACCAAGCTTAGCGGTAAAGGTAGCTCTTATATAATTCAAAGCACAAAATCAGATATAACCTTGGTGACAAAGGGAAATACAGCTGCAGATGAGGCTGCTAAGAAAGTGGCTAAAGAAAAGGTTTGTGTGATGGCATTAATGCAGGTGGGGAAACCAGACCCTGCATCAGTAGAAATGACAGTAGATGACATAAGGGCGGGGCTTGTCAATATGCGACAGAGAGAGTGTTCAGTGCGCATGTGAGACTTTAGCAGAAAGTGGTTTTAACATTGACATGGAGGATAAAAACAAAGAAAGAAAGCAAAGAAAGGCTTACGATAAGGGAAGAAGTAGGACCCATGTTAATATAGGATCAGCTTTCCAGCACTGGAGAGAACAGAAGGAGCAGGAAGTTGGTCACATATTCACAGATTGGAGTTTCCCAAGTCAAAAACTCCTGAGCTAAATGCTGTTACTACACAAATAACACCTCTTTTCTATCGTAGTAATGTAGAGAGGCAGCTACAACCGAGTTTTGTGTAGTAACAGCGTTTAGCTGGAAATTCAACTTTACTTAAGACGCCGAGGCGCTTTTTTCCTTCTCGATAGGTGAGTAACGTTGGTTTTGCTTTGTTTCACAGAACTAATATATGCCGTCCTTTGCATGATTATGATTGTGTCATTTTTGCTTGTTTGTTTATCTGCAATCATATCGGTCTTCCCTTCAGCTATGATAGGCACATTTCTTTCCATTATTTGACTGGGTTGCGTAAGTATGTGTGGGCGAAGCTATCAATACATGGATGGGACCCATTTGGGTTAGGGGCGTGTTTTGGTGAGTTAAAAATGTCGACATTGGCTTTCAAAAATCGTAGACCCTACCTTTAAGTCAATCGACCAAGAAGTTTGTGATTGTCTCGGAGTGGTGTGCGCATATTCCTTTACACACTGGCCTGTTGGAAACCTGCTCACTCATATGAAGGCTGCCCCAAATCAAATGGTGGGCAACAATGTCACCCCAGACCCGGATTGGTATAAATGGCTGTTTTCACTGATTGGCTGGCAAATTACGAGCCCTTATAGACAGAACTGTACATTATTTGTTTGGACAATAAATGCGGCTGCATATGGACCCCCTGGACCCAAAGTCCATCACCCTAAGCCTTGAGGAGGAGGAAGAGGATTACTTTGGGAACTGATGCAAGCAGATATTCTCCAGAGTGCTTGTGCCATATGCCGACTCAGCCTAGACCCACCTTGTGTTGGTGCTCCTAATAACGTCATTGTGAGCTTCCTCCTTGGACTAAACCGCTAGAAGACACACACCCCGTGTTGCCGTACAACAGCGTGTGGATCTATCACAAGTCGGAAACGGACTACTCACTGAATAAAGGACTACCTGTTAGAATACATTCTTAATTGCTCCACTGCTCCATTTCAGTGTCACAGGCCTATGAAACTAAGATGAAGTACGGCTTTCTTGTTTCTCAGCACATACAACAGCAAAGGATAGCACCGTTGTCTAAAAGACATGCCCAAACCTGCTGTTTTTACGCCTCTGGCAAGATACTGACTCATATGATCACAGCCGCTGGCTGCATGTAGGAGGGTGAAATGTTAAATGTTGAGAAAATGTAAGAGGAGAAAAAAGTTGAAATGTTATATGACTTTCTTATGCTGTAGCTAAAGTGGATATTTAAAAGTGTTATGACATTTAAGTAGAGGCTAAGAATAAATATAAACACAAGAGAAGCAAGAGACTATATCACTTACAAACAGTATATTAATGCAGAATAAAAAAGACAAATGATAAAATGGAAAATGTAAATGTAAAAAATAAGTTTACTAATAGTGAGAAAAGAGCAGAAAATAATCCATGAGACTTTAAATTGCAACACAAGCTCAGAGTTGAATGTACAGGATCAAGGAAGCACTTGAGAGAAAAGCAGAAAATATGGGATATTAGAGAAACAGGAAAGCCCTTAAAAGGGCATAAGGAAGAAAGGTGGTTTTCGTTCTGAGTACAGTAAACCAAACCACAAGTAAGGCGTGGTAGGCCTAGATGGAAAATGAGGGGAATTCAAAGAAGGTATGCAAATGAAGGAAGGCC
This sequence comes from Tachysurus fulvidraco, assembly GCF_022655615.1. Lineage (NCBI taxonomy): Eukaryota > Metazoa > Chordata > Actinopteri > Siluriformes > Bagridae > Tachysurus > Tachysurus fulvidraco. Next base: position 20,801,598 of record NC_062520.1, on the reverse strand, counting down.
AGGCTAAATCCTCAATATCAGAAATAATTGTACATTTCTGAGAATATGCAATTTAAAAGAATGGGGTGCTTTGCAGCACCGGGGATAACTAGCTGTCTAGATAAATAAATCTAGCTGACTTGAGTAAAGCTGAAAATTTATTCCTTCTCATTCAAGCCTGAAGAGTTTTTATTTTGTCTTCTACTGTATAAGTGAAAGTAAATAGTTGCTACAATAAGTAATTGGCCAGGACTCTGGACCACCCTATGATGTGTCTAATCAGAGGGTGACAGATCTGACACCATAATGAAAATGACTAATATTCATTATATGCATAAAACAATTCACTACATTACACATATCTAATATAAATGTGTTTAAGTATGTTATAAATAAAGAACTTTGGGTTATATGATACATCATTAATAACTGATGCATTCATTAAAAATCATTTAAAATGATAACTAAATCATAGTTTTTCTAAACTGTTTTATAACGCAATGCTATGATATGGAGCTTTAGTGTCGGCCCTCTAAGACAGCAATAATTACCGTCATTAACAGGGTGTTTACCTTTGGCGTTGTTGTCCTCGGTTGTTTTTACAATACACGATTTACACATCATGTGGAGACACGGCAGAAGTTTGGGCTCTGAGCTGAAGCTCAGTTTTGTTCTGCAAACCACACACGACTCTGCTTTCTTTACCATGAGAGAGGAAGGAAAGTCTGTACGCCCTTTGTGAGCTCTGACATGCTCTCTTTCTTCCTCCATTCTCGGACACAGAAAAACAAACCCTCACTTGAATACTTTACTCTCACTTGACTTTAGACCGCTTTAAACGCATGTCTTCACACCTCCGATTTCAGAGTCTCAGGAAAACGGTTCTGTCTTTTTGAACGTCGATATCAACAGAAAGTCCTAATGCTATTTTAAGTCAGTGCCTAAGTCATACATTAGCTTACTGGGTTTACATGCTCATCGAGAACAAACGTAACTTCCCGGTAAGATTTGCAGCGCGCATGTGCAACATTTCAGCGCATGCGTACATCTGACTTTCTGTTCTGATCTGAAGCCCCATAAAACGTGTGAGGAATCAGTCATGATTTGTATCAACCAACAAAGTGACTTCTCATGTCTGTTGATCTATTTGTGCATCTCAGATTATCATTAGCTGTTCATCATTTCTTGCTTTTTGTTCTTTTATTGTTTTAGATTTAGGTTGTTGCTACTCAAGAGTATTATTTATTTTTATTCTTAATTTTTATTCTTAATCAAAGAGTATTATTTATTTTTATTCTTATTTTTTATTTTTACTCAAGAGTATTATTTTTCTTCTTCTTTCTTCTTCTTCTTCTCCTTCTTCTTCTTCTTCTTCTTCTTCTTCTTCTTCTTCTTATTATTATTATTATTATTATTATTATTATTATTATATATTTATTTCTTTTTCTCTCTCTTCTGTTTCCATACCTTTGTAAAGCTGCTTTCAGACAATAGAAATTGTTAAAAGCACTATACAAATAAATTCAATTGAAATTAAATTGAGTATCCCCAAAAATCACCAGCTGATGAACAAGGACACATTTTTCATTGGAAAAGCAGTTTTTGAGTCAAACAGTCAAAACTTGTCATTATATGAAGCATCTAATGATTGCCAACATCTGCCCCATTTGTACATTATATGCCTGATATATTTCTATGAGTATCTCCTATGGGGTCAGAGCAGAAGGGCAGACATGGAGCAGAGAGGGTAAAGTTTCTTGCTCAACAGTGGCAAGTTCTGGACTTGTACCCACAAACTTCAGATCAGCAGCTACAGGGCTTTTAACCACTTTTACACAGCTACCACTGTTTGACATTCTTAAATGTTGAGCAACCACATTATTCGTCGGCCTACTTGTTCTTAGTTATCAAGGTTTGGATTAAAGCCATTTATTTCAAGAAAGCAGTCAAACAGGCTTCATTTAAATCAAACATGCTCATACAAGACAATCAGTGTAATAACAGGCTTGAAACAGCTGTAACAAAATCTAAATATAATGGGATCCAATTTGAGAAGCAGTGATGTAGGGGCTATAGGGGCTTATTTCATGAACAACATGTTATCAAATACTGTAATTGTTATTTAAATGTGTGCAGTAATATTTTGACTTTTTTCTTTTTTTTTTTTTTTAACTGACAAGAGTTTGACAAACTGTGTGATGCATAAAAATGTATTCATTGTGTTTAGCCAGTAAAAGCAATGTGACATGTAAAACTGGCTGCTGGGTAGTAACTTCTATATGATGGCTGTTAAATGGTATTTCATTAAGGGATTTGAATTTAGGATTTAAATGCCATTTTGCACACTTGTCTTTTAGTAGATCATATTTAAAATGGCTTGTTCTGATTAAAATGTACAGTGATAGTCTTGTTTGGAATGAACACTTCACAGCACAGTTGTTTTGGATTATTCTGTCATGCGTGTTGAGATTCAGACTGAGAAAAAGACTCCTACATTATGTCCTTCATGATATAAATTAAAAGGAGGGCTAAATGAGCTGGATGAGAATGTGTGCTGAAATACCAAAGACAAAAAGGCCATTGTAAGAATGGACAGCAGGAAATGATAACACAAGGCTTGTTGAAATATAAAGGACAGTGTTGTAGGTAAGGCAGCACTTCTTACTGCTCTAATGTACTGGCTTAAAGAAATGAACATGACAGCTCCATCTTTAGGATACCTAAAGGGTATAAACGTTTTTGCAAATTGCATTAATTGTCAGGCCCCAAACAATAAAAATGGATCAAAAGTAAAGAAACTATTTTTTTGTGTATAAATTAAAGGACTGGATGCACTAACCTAATTTCCCTAATGTAGGGAAGTCTTTGGAGGCTGCATAAGCCCTACACTGACCCCTGCTGTAAATGCAGACTTACTAACCACCTTGCTGCCACAGTCATGGCACGTTCTAAACAGAGCACTGGTACTTTTAGAGTAGGCACCCTAGTAGGCAGGTAGGAGGCTACTAGGAAAGAGATAATAATAAATGAGATTAAAACCAGAATTGCATGCAAGTGCAATTTAGTTACTCACTCACTGATTGTTTCAATATTCAATATATTTTCATGTTTTTTGTTTTTTTTTCTGGATGCCAACATATATTTTTTATTACTTTACATACTTATTTATATTTTACCATGGTACAAAAGTGTATTAGTATGTATAAAAAGGACACTTGTTAAAAATAACTAAGCGTCATACAACACATTAATTATTGCAAATATCATCATTCTACAAAAATGTCATGATGAGAAGGTTAAATCAGAAAAGTTTAACCGACATACTTGCAGCACCAAAGCATATTAGTACATAAAAAGCTGCATCTTCACATATTGTTCACAAACTCGTGTATATAACCCTTATAATGTTGGCACTGTTTAGCCATTTAGGTTACAGGTGTGGCTGAGATTTTGACTGGAGAATCTGATAACATGTAAAAGATAAGGTAAAATAAGTCTGAACAAGAGCCTGCTGGGACAGCATTGCACCTGCATGAACTGTAAGGGGCTGATGAGCACTTTGCATAGGTTATTTACTTGCACTGGATTTCAAAGTAGCAAGCAAGTGCATTTAACACTTTTGTCTTTCTGGAGCAGCCCACACTGAGTGCTGGCGATGGAATTCACCAGCTTCCAAAAGTTCTCAAAGGTGACCCCCTGCCCCTCTGGCACTTCCATCTCCTTCAGCATCTGGTTAAGCCCTTCCTCATTCTTGGGAGTCTGTTAAAGAAGCAAATAAATCTTTACTAATTTTCATGGGATGGTCTGTTAGCTCACAGGCTTGCTGAATACAGTTGTAACTACAGCATGATTAATTTGTGTGTCTTATATGGATCATGGAGTTGTGTCATGGAGTTGTGTTTGGGAAGGTGTATTTACCTTTAGGTGCATGAGAATTTACTGAAGTAAATACTACCTACCACAGAAGGCAGTTCTTTGGAAAGCATTTCCTGGAACTCCTTTACTGTCAAAGTAGGAGATTCATTTTCAGAGGCTGCATGGAACTGGGTTACTATGGTGTTGATGGCCAGCTCTAGATCTGTGTACTAAAGAAAAGAAGGCATCTTAAAATTTCAGACTGTAGTCAGTGCTATTACAGTTTCCATGTTTATAACATGTCAAGCAAACATAGTTTTACTTTAAATTTAGAACCGCAATAATATGCTACCAAAAATCTAGCTAAGCAAACTATCTTGAATATAGACTAATTACTTGAAATGAACTTTATCTACTGGCAGATCATTATGCTTATTTCTATCATTTATTTCTACTCAATTTTAAGATGATATTAGAAAATGAATAAATATGTCTAGGCATAAGCTTAATGCTGTTCTGTTTGTTATATAATAATCTCATAAAAATAAAAAAATAGATACCATTTATTTTACTCAGGATGTCTACACTTGATTAGATATCATTAATGTAGTAAATAACCATCACTCTATTATTAGACTCATAGAGTAGTAACAAATATAAAAATGACCCGGAGAGATACTTCTTGATTTTCTTAAAAAAGTGTAGCATATATAATAACAATAGGAAAATTTCAGTATTGGAAAGTGGTATAAGGAATTAAGCACTATAAGGACTCCACACACTGTTGATTCTACAATAGAGTTGTAGTTTAGGGTGCTGTCTGATCCCACAAATCAACATTTCAGCAACATTTGTAGCTTATTCAGAAGAATGCCTTAAAGATTAACAGCTGTTCTTGACTCATACCCCAAATTCTTTTGCTGCTGGATAAGCTCTCTGTAATATATTTTAATGTGTGCTTCAAAACAATCTTGAACCTTAACTACTGAGTATTGGATAAAATTGCTAGTAGCCAAAAAACAATGTTCCAGCAGTAATGTATAAAACAACGTATATATATATATATATATTCGTTGATCAAACTTGATTTTGAGGCGATCCTGGCCTTTTCCTGACAGTCAAACCTGGATCATGTGTACTAAACATGATTCATTTCTTCTTGCCATGTTACCCATAACATGTAGAATGATAAGGGGAAGATCCGCTTTACTTAAGCAGGTAACTCAGCCTTGACTATGAAACTCAGGAAGCAGTTACACCAGGTTGGGCTAGGGTGTTCGTAACAAAGCAGTTCTATTTGCTTTATGGGCGTTGGCCAGCAACCAATTTTAACTCTGGTATAGTATAGTAGTAGAAATCTTCCCTAAGGTGATGTAGATCTCAAATTTTGTGCGAACAACATAATATGTGATTCTTATTTGCACACAAAGCAAACTTTCTGAGCTCATTACCATATAGAAAAAATAATTTTAAACTGGTCCCGAACAAAAAAAGCTTATAGTTAACTATAATAAGGGATCATTATGAAGAGATTGTGTTAGAAAAGCATGTCTAAAGCAAGGAAGTAAACTATTTGTGCTTTTTATCATATCATGCATTACAGGTGAACATCATTCTAAAAGTTAGCATAGATTACAGTAGTTTCTTTAACTGTTTCAAACTACACACATGTATGCAACGATTTCTAATGATTAGTCACACTGAATTAGATCAGGCACTGTATTCAGTTTCAGAGAGCTGAGCACAATGACATGGAAAGCTAGTTTATAATCAATAATCATATTCAGGATGCAACTGCAGCAAGAATGTAAAGCTCAGGGAGAAAATATAAGTGCAGTCATTTACCTTTGGTGCCATTCTGTCCGTTTAGTCTCCTGATGTCGAGGGAAACTACGTGAGTGAAGATCAGTGACGGTGTTCACCGCCCTGCGTGTAAAGAGTCCCCTTATCTTCCTCCCTTTCCACGTCAGTCCTTTGGACTTTAATGACGGGCTTCACGAGTCACTTCACTGAGTCGACTCTTTTGAATGACCGCATTGAAGTAATGTTGAACGCTGTGTGTCAGAGTTTTGATTCCTTTGATTCCAAACCAAGCGCTGCAGCAAAATATGTTGTAGGCACCGAAATGAATTGATATATGCTGTTATTTTATATACGCTTAATTAAGATGACCTGTTTGTCCTGAATTTACATATTAGTTAAACTTTTTGTTTAACAACTATGAAAACAAGGATGACGACTGTTGGAGGACGCAAAGCATCAGTGTTAAGCTTTGCGTGTTTGCAGGAATTTTGCCGAAGTTGGATTTGGAAATCCTGAGATTATTTAGTTGGTGCTGAAGCGGCCATACCGGGAATTCCACAAAGCCGCGGGCCATGAAAAAGTGGAGCAATAACTCAACACCCAACCAGTCCGACCACATTCTCATACAAATCTGAACACAATGGCATTTTCGTTTTGCAATGAAAGTACAAACACCTCAGTGAAGATCATGCTTTTATACAATTATTTGGTTAAGACAAAAAACAAATGCTTAAAACAGTGTTGACATTGCTGGATTTTTACAGGAGATTATTAAAGTGGCTTTTGTCTGGCAAAGGTCTCATCTAGGCTTTCAAACTTCTGTACATATGAGTTATGGCACTGGTCTTCATTATCTCTGTCTCTGAAATGCACACACATACACACATGAACATATAGAAGTCCCATGATATGATATGGTGTAGCTAATATGTCGTGATAAAGTAACCTCACTACCTGAGCTCAGAGTTCCTGGTGTGTAAATCACGTCACCTCTAAGAATTTTCAGATGCCACAGACGCATGCCTGTTTATCAGCCTCATCCTGTCAGCATTCTGATCGATGTGTGATGATGTTGTAGCCACCTCCCTCAGTCTGACCTGCTCCTCGTCGCTGGAGTCTCTGTGATACCATACATTTTATTTTAAAGGTAGCGCATGTTCAACCCTAACACTGTTTTAATTGTTGCATTCTCTTGACTAAATAAATAAATTCACTCATTCATTCACTCACTCATCTTTAGTAAGGACTTTATCCTTATCCATGTACATAAGCATGAGAACTGTGTGTTCATATGAAGTAGTCACTTGTTTTTATAGGAGCATTGCATTTGTGAAAGGCATCACCACAATAAAATAATGATAAGAGGAATATATTTTACCAATACTGTGCTAGTTTGTCCATTACTGAAAAAAATATATGGTCACAGACCTTTGATATGTAATGTTAAAATGATGTTTGATGTTTCTGATTGGATTTTGTTCTGGTGTTGTGCACCGACTGTAAACTTCAGCTTTTGTTATGTGTTGACTTGTGCTAAGTTCAATAACACTTGACTCACTGCTCATACTCAGAGTCTTCCTGGAATGTCAGGGGCCTACAGACAGCACAGATGTTCCCCATTACCCTGAAGCACTGCATGCAGAAACACCCTGAAAACAAATGTGTAAACACACAGACACACACACAGAGTTTTGAGGACTCTGCATCTACAGAATCTACACTTGTGCAGATTTTTTCAGCCTTTTGTCCAGGCTGAAACTAAAACACCCAGCTAATCAAAGGCTTGCAGAGACTATAACAAAATGTCTTTGACTCCTTATGATTGAGGCTGGAGAATATTTGGGTTATTATATTAAATGCAATATTATATTTAACATGAATACTACTATGACCTGTGCAGGTTTGTGTAGAGCAGATGTACACATCTTTGCTGTCTTTGACCTTCACAGCTTTCCCACAGGCCAGGCATGACTTATCATATAATCCCAGGAATCTGGCTATGGTGCCACCACCTGGCACACTGCAAACATATAAAGACACACAAATCTGGATGTACTGGCTCCACTGTATACACTGTCCACAGGAAAGACCATTACCAGATCTGGCAGTGCACCCTCATTTCTTAGAAACCTCATCCACAAACAGTCGTAAAGCTATCATAAATCATTTTATGTGAGAGGTCTAATAGATGCTATTTCATTCAAGCTGCTATTTTGTCTGAGTCATATTATTTGCATGCATCATTCTCTTGACGATCCAACATTAAACTGTTCTCAGAATATATTTTAACCAGACCAGTACTTACAATACTTGTACTGGTTAATCATTAATGAATTACACCTAGACAAGTATAGGGTGTGACTCACCGCAGTGCCAAAGTTTGCAGTGCACTGGCATTTCCCTGCTTGTCCTTTTTTCTGGCCACCACCCGTAACAAAGCTTTTCCTAGCGAGCCACGCTGAGAGAGGATACGACTGCGGAGCCACAGAATCCTCACCTGCAAAACGTATACTCGTTCAATGGCACATTGTCCATGTGACCTTGAAACCAATAAAATTCAAGCGATAATTGCAGATTACTGATATAAAAATACTCTGCCTAAGTTTACACACCCCTTTATAATATGGGTGCTGTAACTGTGTTCAGAGTTAACCATTCTTTAAAAATGGTGTCCAAAGGTAAGCAGTATAAAGCTGTCATCAATAAAAGTGATTCTAATTTACCCTAAATAAAAATTATTTCTTGTTAATTTTCCTTGAACCCACCATACTGGTATGGCCATGGTTTGCAGGTTTAGACTTGTTGTGTAAAGATACTGATCAGGAGAGTGGTATAATAGAAATCAAGGCACTGGATGTACCATGGGGCACTCTGAAGATTATCATCAATAAGTGGAGAAATCTGGAGGATTTGCCAAGATCAGTATAACTCTCTAAAGCTACACTTCAATTTGCTGAAAATGTCTTTTCATAAAAATCTTTTATTTCTGTAAGTGGGTGTACATTGTAGTTGTTACATCCATTGTACTATAATAATAATTTATCTTTTTTTACTCAACTTTTTGAAAGAGAACAGAATAAAAGAAAAAACCTCCAGAGTAGCAAACATGCCTCAAAACTTTGCTGACCTCCCAAAAAAAGAAACAAGTAAATTTCACATTTCACAAAAGATATCAATACCCTCGTATGGTACTGATTAATTGCTTACTGAACTACAGTATATAAGCAAAGACGTATATAAAAAGGAATCTACTCTATGTGTAGCAATCTTAATAGTTGAAATATCATTTGTTTTTAATTCAATAATGGATGCAGCTGCATGCACCTTAATATGACGTACAGTAATATGACTAAATATCTACTGTTCAGAACACTTATAGTACACACTAGACAATACTGTCTCAATAGTCTATGGAAAGCAAATACTTTTCAAAACTTAAAATAAAAAAATACAAAAAAGAACCCAAATCAAAGTAAATATGATTGATGCTTTTTGCTAATTCTGCATATTAGGTAGTCATTTTGAATACAGCTGATACAACATTATTTAAAGTGGTCCACTATATGGCCAAATGTATGTGGACAACTGACCCACACCCATATGTGTTGCTTCCCCAAACTGTTGAAAGTTGAAAGCACCCATTTGCCAAACCTGTTCCAGCATGACCCCTGTGCACAAAATGAGCTCCATGAAGCCATTTAGCCACATATAGTTTTTCAAATAGGATTTCTAAACATATACATATGGATGTAACATATGTTTATTGGATGTTTAAAGGATGTTTACTGTCAAAGTTCTATCAGTTTGGCTAGGAAAATATCTGTTATAAGGTCTGATCACCCAAACGATTTTCCAATGAGCAAACATTTAACAATTTTCCAATACTGTGAAGGTGATTACAAAGGACATTTATCGTACCTTTTCCCGCTGAGGGTAGTTTCGTGCACACACCAACCTCTGCAGTCGTTTTGCATAACCTCCAGCAAGCACCATGAAAAGGAAAAGACCATATAGAAATCCTGTGAATGAGCAAAAGTGTTTCATAATCCAAATAATGGTTACAAATTTCATGTTTAGAAAATGTTAACAAAACACTAAAATGAAGACTTCCACCACTTGAACATTCTAATTTATTATACACATTAAGCTGTATTTCATAAAAAATATATGGTTACATAAAAAGTATTACTTTCAAATGTCAATGCAAGTTAGCTTCCTGTTTAGCAGCCACAACATTTATATTTCTGTTGTTTTAAAAGTTCACAATTGTGATAAGTTCCCCCTGATCACTTCTTCTTTATTGTTTTGGTACTATTGCCAAATCTAAATACAGCTTGACACCAAATTGGGATAAATATTGAGAGCAAGAGTACTTCTGGTCCTAAACACTAGATGTCCTTAGATAATTGTCGGGGCATAATACGTGAAGCATTCATACTTATGTACCAATGAATAGGTAGACCAAGTATTCGGGCTCCAGAGGTTTCATCAGGCACTTTTTGCTCAGAATTGTAATGTTGCCTTTCTGAAGAATGTCAAAGGAGGCCAGAATATCCTTAAAGATGTCAGAAGCATAGCCTGAGCCATTCACTTCTATGTCCATAACCACAGGAGCTGGAAACAATATAAAACAATGTTGCATATAAAACATTAGAACTAAAATATTTGAAGGCTTTTTTTTGTCTTTTAAAGGAATGGAAGAAAACTGAGAATAGTGTGAAGAATCATCACTAGCAAGTGAAATCTTTTTCTATTTGTAAATATTTGTACATGTCACAGCATTCTAAAGGATGAGTTTTTAGGAGAATACTCTTCTAAAATTGTATTGAGGTTGGCATCCATGGGACCCAACGATACAGATGAGAGCAAGCAACCAGATGTGAAGCTTGCAACACAAATAAAGTCAAATTAAAGAAACTTTAATAGAAATTATTGTGAGCACAAAAAAAACCTTCTGAAACAGATGGAATGACAGAATTTCTTTAGTAGTGCATTAAATTAAGATTAAAAAAAACAGTCAGCACACCTCTGCCCCCAAATGACTGTACCCCCTTTGTTGATACAACATATGCCACATGCAAGATTAAAGGGCTTAGCCAAGCAATTCACTTCAAACTTCTTTAGAGCTTATTTCTGAAATGATAAAATGAAGTTGCATTGGATGGATATATTGCAAATCAATTTTTAAAGGTATCTAGGCACTCCTTTGTATATTATTAATTGCTTCGTTAAAATAAGATTTTATAATTAGAACACATAATATCTATGAGATTGGCCATGTCTAATGGAAATAAAGAATAATAACATTATAGTAAGATGTATCACCTCTTAATTTTGGTTAAATTAGACCCAATATACTGTTCTATGAGGGCAGGCATGTTGGAAATGATTATTCATGTCATCACATATTTAAATGTACTTTTTTAAAATTTGTCAATTTTTAGGTTAAACCAAAATCAGCACATAATGTAACAAAACAAAAGAAAACAAAACAAAACCAGCATATAATGTATCTGAACATCTAAGAAGTGACAAACCCAAAGCCACTTACCTCTTGCTACTATTTCATTTTGGGAGTGATAATGCAGAATGTCAAATACCCAGAACACAATGAGGTCTAAGGCAATCACCACACAGCCCATTATCATGTACCTAAGCATGGACAACAGGCCAGTCATGACTGTCTTCTTCTCTCGGGCCATCAACCGCAAATTACCTTGTGGGGTGTGATATAGTAAAGAGGAGTGATTATATAGATTATATAAATCTGATTGTCTACATTTTTGGCTTCTTTAACAATTAAGAAGTTTTTTTTACTTCATACAAACACACACACACACACACACACACACACACACACACACACACACACACACACACACACACACACACACACACACACACACACACACACACACACACACACACACACGTTCTCACTGGGTGTGATGTAGGTCACAGCCTCTTTCTCACTGAGGGGCAGGACTGCTGGTTTTCCTTGTCTAGAGAACCTGCGATCCATCTCTTCAAATTGCTCAGTTATGTAGAAGTTGTCAAAATCGTCTACATGAAGGTAGTGTTTTTTGTACAGGACTGCCCTGTTCACAAGTTCAAAATGTACAAACAACTAGCATAAGCATCATAGTATACAAAGTCAACAGATTACTCTGCATTATATTAATACTTACATATATTTCATGGAAAATTTACATACAGTAGGTACTTGCATACATGTATACCGACATGCATTACGGTTTTTACATAACCATTTCTATAATAACTAATTAAATAAATAATCCTCCAACTGTTATTTAGAGTGATAACTAAAAAGAAATATCTTATACAAATCCAGATTTCATTTTATTTAAGCAAATCAGCCTGTTAAAGTTAGTCTAACAGTTTATTAAACCCCTGAACAGACTGAGAAGTTTGCTGACAATGAATAATGCACTCACTGTAAGTACATGAACAGCAGGAGAAACAGGCCTACATAGGTCAGTAGACCCATAAGATCCAGGATACGCTCTCTGTCTTGTGACACCTCCTCCATGATCTTCTGAACCATTTGATGCACAGATTGACTGCTGTTTATATCCATCTCAAAATGCACAGAAGCTGACATGTTGAACTCAAACTCTTTCTTCATTTGATTAAATGCTGCAATAATTGCTAGAATGATAACACACAGACACACAGACACACAGAGACACACACACACACACACACACACACACACACACACACACACACACACACACACACACACACACACACACACACACACACACACACACACATATATATATAACTTGATGCAATAATGTGGAGAAAGAACAGAGGGAAGGAGTTGCAGAAAGACTTACGGACAGCCAGATTTGTCTTTAGGTGGTTGCCAATATATGATGGTATGACACAGAATAACTTGCCAACTGTTCGGAATAAGGTGAAGAGAAATATTACATCATACATAATATTTCAAATATTATAACATGATACAGAAGTACAATCAATAAAACTGTCAGTTTCAAACTTTTCAGGTGACACTTGTACTTTAATTTTGTTGAATTAATGCTAAGAACATCTGGATATAATAATAATAATAATAATAATAATAATAATAATAATAATAATAATAATAATAATAATAATAATAATAATTATTATTAATGTTGTTATTATTATTATTATTATTGTTGTTGTTGTTGTTGTATATTTTTTCCCCTTTCTTTTTAATTTTTCTTTTCTACCCCTGACATTGTCTGAGCTCTTTGTCTGAGGCTTTGTTTATGTATCTGAGGTCATGTTTGGAATTAGAAGCAGCACTGTCTATAAGTTTGTCTTGGCACAAGGGCAGATATAAAACAATAATTTATTCAAAAAGAAAATATGCTGGCAAAAGAAGGAAGTAAATGAGTAATGGTAAACCAGCACAAGAATGAGAAAGGAAATGAGAAACCCACCATGCAGATTTAGCATTCATAGTAATTCTTAAGCTAAAACAGATCCCTAGACAGTATACAAATTTTAAACCACTTACTGTGGCTGACACATAGCACTAACCATATTTTTGCTTTTTAGGGAGACACTGAGGACTGTGAAATGTGTGTGTGTGTGTGTGTGTGTGTGTGTGTGTGTGTGTGTGTGTGTGTGTGTGTGTGTGTGTGTGTGTGTGTGTGTGTGTGTGTGTGTGTGTGTGTGCGTGCGTACACACACACACACACACACACACACACACACACACACACACACACACACATATAGCTTCTGATCACTGCTTTCTTACTCATTACTATAGATAGATAGATAGATAGATAGATAGATAGATAGATAGATAGATAGATAGATAGATAGATAGATAGATAGATAGATAGATAGATAGATAGATAGATAGAGAGGGGGGAGAGTGAGAGAGAAAGAAAAAGAGACTAGTATAAAGTTAGAATAAAATGAACAAAACAAAAAACAGGAAAAAAACAAACTTAACCACAGTAATGAGTAAGAAGGCAATGATCAGAAGCTTCCTGTAAATATGTTAATTACAGGACTGCAAATGTCAGAATAATACATTTGTGGAGATGCTGACCATGTGTGAGGCCACAGAGAGGCCTGAAGCCATCCACGATATGGCAGAGGAAGGAGAACACTGAGAGCAGCTTCATACAGTTGGCACGGCCCTCATCAAACACTGAGTTACATTTCTTATACGGTGTCCCCATCTTTGCGTTACAGATATCGCCGATGCTTGCTAAGAAGTGCAGCACGTTTCTCAGAGAATGAGCTATAAAAAATTAGAATAAGAGAGGAAGAAGTGGTTACTGTGGGATACTATAAATCATTCCAGGAGTCATGATTCTCTGCTTTGTCCATCTGTCACTAAAATACACTGAAATTCACTCACAGACATGACGTGCAGACTCTGTAAGGGCTCTGATGAAGTTCTGCACTCTTCCTGTTAGTGAGTAGGCATTCCTGCTGACCTCCCTTACCTTTTCTAGCACAGCTATGTTCACAAATCAGAAACACAAAGGCACCAGTGTCAGTCGTTGTTTAATTATGATATACATTTTCCTTTAAGACAACAAGAATAAAGTCAGATCTAACTCAAATCAGAAAACAAAGAGCACCATGCTCACTTGCTCTTTAAATTTAGGAACATGTAATGAAGGCATGACTTACGCAACAAAGGAGTGGCAGCTCTCTGCATGAGTTGCTGGGTTTGGTTCACGGCAAACTCGGCTCCACACAATACGCTGACTGCTGCTCGGTCAAAGTTTTCAAGAGTGTTGTTCAACGGGCCTTGAACCACAAGCGTAATGATGAGGAAGAGCAGGATTTTTTTACCTTCCCCTTCAGAGATAGAACAAAGACATGAAGACTTAAAAGTAATAAAGCTAGTTGTTGTATAACATATATGATATGCATAACATACTCAGTTACATAGAGTTTAGTACAGTTATCAGGGCTCTCAAGTTCTGAAGACAGGCGAGATTGACTGACATCTCCAACCCCCAGCGACACCCCCCCCCCCACACAAACAAATAAATAAAGAAATTACACAGAGAGATTATGACTGGTGTTGTTTATTGTAAGTGTTTGTTGACTTTTTGGAACCCTTTATCATTTGTAATGTTGCTCCCATTTTAAACAGTTCGTCTCAAGCCCAGCCATTTTTAGGGTCATGATTGAGAACAATGTCCCGTACAGAGACAAGCTGTTTCGTGTTGATGTTTTATTCAAACCGACCATCGAAAATACCCTCTCTAATAAATATGTTTTTTTTATTGGTTGTTGTGTTAAATCTTACCCAGATAGTGCTATTTTCTGATCGGCTATTGTGTAGCCCCCTTTTTTTTTGATTGGCTGATAAGTGTCAGGCTCGACTAAGAACTCCAGGGGAGACGCCGCTTGATTCCTGCCCGGTTCCATAGAGACAGCGGGGCGGACTGATACATTTTGGGCGCTTCGGCATATTAAATATATGATAAAATAGTAAAAAAGTTTTTTCTGCGTGAGAAATACGATGTGTGGAGGGAGAGCGTGAGAAAAGACCAAAATGCGTGACTGTTACTCTCAATGCGTGACACCTGACAGCCCTGTGTTATATACTGTACAGTATGCTGTAAGTTTTACAGCCGAAATTATGGAAAGGATTACTTACTGGAGCACAGCATGGGAAGCATGAGTGTAATATTGGAACGTACATCAACGGAGAGACCCATTCCAAACGCAGTAAAGCCGCCCATGGTTACCGTGGTGATGATGCAGTACCAGAGAGCATGTTTCTGTATGTATAGTGCTATTGCACCATAAAAGAACACAAGCAACAGACCAGACAAAAAGGCTGTTAGACTGCGCCAGGCACGCCTCCATGCTGAACTGCGAAAGATCCTTAACACCAGTGTCATCCTGAAAAAAAAAGAGAAATGTTTAGCTGTTAAATTTAAACTTTAAATTAAGCAGCTTTATGTCTCATATCCTCTAACTGTCTTTTCTAACTTTTCATCAAAAGTCCCACTGTCCTAACCTTTATGTATATTCCCTTTTTTTTTTTTTTTACTGTTGGTAATTAAAAACACTCAAAATTTCTCAAAAACACTCAAAATTTCTCAATTACTCAAAACGCTTTCTTTCAGTTCAAGAAACTACAGCTTACTAGTCTGTAAATCTATGTATAAGTACTGGTTGATAATTTTCAAATTTAAACAAAAAAACACTATTACATCACTTTTCAACTGACAAAAATTTCAACTGATAAAATTTGGAACATTTGCTGAGTTTTCCAGTGGACAAAGAAAAACAGACAATGGAGGAAAAAGTACCCCATTCAGGTATGTTATTGTTTTAAACAATGTTATTTAAAAATTAAGTAATAATTTTTAAACCTATTGTTTGACAGTGTATTTCTTTATTTACCTATAAAGCATTGGAGAAGGTCAGTAAGCTGATTCTGCCTGACCTGGCTCACAGATTTCTGTTTGGACCAACATCTGATTTCTTCTTGGCCAGACTTTTAATAGGAGCTGTATTTGGAGCCATCTGTGGGATTGGTAAGAGTGTACTCTTTTGTTTTGCTTCAGAAATATATATATATGTATATAAATGTATATATTTTAACATGAATTTTCCAAAATATATGATTTTTGGTCATTATCTTTATTCTAGGTTTGTTTTTTGTACTCCTTTATAACATTTCACTGACCCCCTTTCACAAAGTTATAACTGGATATGTTTTTATAGGTATGTCTCACCTCTTTCTATTGGTTTTCACTTGATTTGATGATGTGAAATCTGAACCAAAATAAGCTTTGAATGTTTATTTAATGATGTGTGTGTGCCTTTATAGCACTGTGTGCTCTAGGTGGAATGCTGTCTTCATATTTTCGTTGCTCAGTTCTTCTGATGTTTCCCAGCATTCTTGGCTCTCGTGGACAGACTTATGTAATGCTATTCATAATACAGTGTCTCTATCAAGGTACACACTTGTTTGGAGTATTTCCTATTTTGCCTTATGCTGGTGAACACATCATTTTCACTGGTCAAATTTGTGCCACAGAGTTAGCTTTCCTGCTTTGATTAGGAGGAAGGATCTATCTTGTGCATTTTATTATGACTAAAGGATTTATACCTACCATATTCCTTCTCTTAGAAATATAACACATTTTATTTAAAATAATATAATCTCATTGTTAGCAAATGTAGACATGATTATTTAAGACATTCATTTTTAAACTGACTCATTTGTGGCTATAGAGTAATTATACAAACATATTTTTGAGCATCAAGACATTTATTAATTAATATAAAATTGATATATAAATATTCTGTATTGTTATTATATGCCTGTTCTTCAAAAAATTTAAGAAAGTTAAGTCATCTTACTAAAGTGTATGCTCTCAGGTCCAATCTCAAATATTCAACATAATGTCCAGGATGTGGCCTTTTCTATGGGCTGCAATATAGACCTGCAAATTGGGCACAGTAAGATAATGTGGAGGACAGTTACTGAACCTTTTCTTCAGGTGTTAGAGGAGATTGTGGTGAGTTCAACAGTAGAATGATGTTTCTACTACCCAGCGCTTTATTCTTCTAGATCCTCAGTTGACTTAAATAATATGATACTCACATCATATCGATTAAAACAGGATTAAACATGATTATGAAACTGATGAAATTATGCAATTAAATTAAGATGGTTGTTCTTCAGTAGTGGTGAAAATACTTGTATAAATGTAAGCAGATCTTGGTCAAATTAACTGCATTGCTTTTATATACAGTATAAGAAACTTCATCAGCACTGTTCTAATAAGCCTATTCTTCTCTTCCCTACATCAGGCTGACGGTGTACAACTTCAGGGAGAGGCACAGAATGTGAGTAGAGCGTTCCAAGGTATAAAAAATGAAGTGATTGGTCAGTATGGCTACGATTCCCTTGATCAGAATCTTACAGCTACAGGCAACAGCACACAGGAGCAGTACACTGTAAAGACCATGATGCGATGTGAATGTGAGTGACATATATTTTTCA
The DNA here is from genome assembly GCF_022655615.1 of Tachysurus fulvidraco. Lineage (NCBI taxonomy): Eukaryota > Metazoa > Chordata > Actinopteri > Siluriformes > Bagridae > Tachysurus > Tachysurus fulvidraco. The sequence goes on along the minus strand of NC_062520.1, from coordinate 20,783,936 downwards.
GGACAACACAAATGGTAAAATTTCCTCTGTAACAAAAATAATTTAGCCACATTTTCTTGATGAAGGATTTTGTGGTGACCATTAAGAATCCTCCTCATTGTTGTGATATGAATATATACATCTTGTCTTGCTGCAATGAGAATGCTGTGTACAGATGTGGTAAAGAAGGGCATTGATCGCTGCATCGAGTGGTTCAGTGATACATGGCAGAAGTGCATGGACACAATTAAATCCCCTGTCATCAGCCATTTCCTATGTGTGCCTATGAAGTTTGATTTTCTCTGTAATATTATGAGAGGTAAGAAGTTAAATCAAACAGTGTGTCATTGTGCTTCTGTCTCATACACAGCACATTTAGTTAGATAGATAGATGAGCCATTTTACATTATATCGCAGTTGTCCATTTCTATTATTTACTTTTTGCACTTTCCTTTAACCATGGCATTTACAAGTTTAACTGTATATTTATCTCAGTAATGACTCCATGGTGTAAGGAACAGATCCCAGTGGAGGGAAACTTTGGACAAACCTTTGACAAACTCAGTTCCTCTATCAGTAAACTTGGGGAACAGTTTACCACCAATGTTGTCCTTAAGGTACAGTGGATTGGCACAGTTTTGTCTACACCACAATCCTTAGATAACTGTGACAGACAATAAACATTACTCAGGCTCAGAAGTATGTTCATGTGTTAGTGTGAATAACTTCTGACTGAAGCTTACTTAAAAAATGCATTTCATATACTGTATGCATGGTTTGTACTATATTCCTTGTCAGTCCTGTCCTGTGATATCTGCAGAAAATTGAGGATCAGCCCTTGTTTGGAGTCAAAGTTTTTCAGGATGAATTTCGCAAGGAGCTGACTAGGTCATTTGAAGAGAAAAGAAACACTGTTGAGAAAATATTAGAGATCATACAGATTCTGCTCTCTTTCACATTTATAGCTGTTTTCAAATCGTAAGTACATACATTTTCATGCCTTCCTCAAACATTTCATATATAGCTTAAACAATATAATAATAATAATAATAATAATAATAATAATAATAATAATAATAATAATAATAATAATAAAGATTAAAATAATCTCAGTGTATTTGGCTCACTTGACACCCATAAATAGTAATGTAGGTAAATTAAAAACTAATTGTCATTGTTGAAAAATATATTATACAATTATATCCTATAATAATTATTACATTAATATTAGATTTTCATACTGTAGACTTCCTATATTTTTAATTAACTTCTAAAAGGGCTTTTGGATATGCAAGACAATACACCAGAGATATCTACTTTGACAATGTCTACATTACAACCTACTTTAGACAGATTGATGTGCGGAGAAAGAGAGGGGTAAGATCTATTTTTTTCTCTAAAACTCTTCTCTTATAATTCCAAGCTGACTTTAACTATATTTTAGGGTAAGAGGTATCTGCTGCCCTTAAAGAAAGCAGAAAGGAGCATTTTCATTGAGCCCTGCAGCTTAAAAATCCATTCCAGTGAGCTACAACTTGTGGTAAAATATTTATTTTGTATTATAATATAATATATACAATCACTGTCCACTTTATTATAAAAACCTGTTCTCCTGCACATTCATGCAGTTATCTAAGCAGCCAATTATATGGCAAGAGCACAATGCAATAGTAATACACTGCAATACTGATATAGGTCAAGAGGTTCCGTCAATGTTCACAATACACTTTAGTACAGTATAGTGAAAAGTGTGATCTCGGTGACTTTGTTTACAGTGTTGATTTGAGTATTTCAGAATTTGCCCTTCTGCTGGGAATTTCACATACAACAGTCTCTAGAGTTTACACAGAACCAAGCAAAAAAAGGGATGTAGGAATCATTCTCCTTTGACCTCTCTCATAGGTAAGGTGTTTTTGCATACATAGGATGTTTTATTTTCGTTTTCACAGCATTCTGTATAAACTCTAGAGACCAGGAGAACAGCAGTTTCTCAAATACTCAAATCAGCCCATCTGGAACCAACATCTATGCCATGAGCAAAGTCACCGAGATCACACTTTCCCCATTTTAATGTTTGATGTGAACAGGTTTTCCTGTTAAAATGGATAGTGAGTGTATGCCCAGGAAGTCCACTTACATTTTTGCTTTTGAAAATGGTAGCTTTATTTTTATGATTCTATACATATAAAAAAATTCAACAGAAAGCAAGCCTGCTCCAGTTTGCATCTCTGGCTCTGCTAGTGTGTCTTCTGCTGGTCACTGATAGAGTCCTTTACCACATTTTTGACATCATCCGTAGGCATACCTTTACAGAACACTCTTTCACAAGTGAGTATAATTTGAAAATTTGAAAATGTTCAGTATACTCTAATCAGTATAAAGCATTCATTTGTGCTTATTAATTCCTCTTGTTTTACAGGTAGCCATGACATTCATATTGACATTAAAGGAGAATCCATGTTAGCTAAGCTTCTGCGTAAAACTATCGGTGCCTTCAATACCTCTTCTAGCATAGACCTGCAGTCCAGTAACTGGCGTAAGTGTCTTTTTAGTTTTGTACGTTACTCTTTCTTTACACTATGCTATGATGGTTGACCTTAATATAATTCTGTGGACATTCCCTGCATTGCCTTGTCATGTCATATGGTCTAGAGGCATATTTTGTCTTAGTGTAAAAATGAAAATGGAAGACATAAAACATTCATTTGACCTCTGACTAACCTTACTAGAGTTTTCTGATCCAGACAGCAAATACATCCTAGAAACAACCTAATAACCTGCAGGCAAGGTCTCAGCAGATTTATAGCTGAGTTCTTAGCACTCAGGCTGTAGCACTTCCACTGATCTGGATTTAGTTAATGAGCTGTTGGCTTCGAGAGGTGGAACATTATCCATTTAGAGTCCATTCACAAAATAGCTTACAGTAAGCTTACTGTTCACCACTTTCTGTATTGCTCACAGATTTAATAATATGTGATTTTCTATGATGTGATTTATGCAAAGGTCATCAGAGTTCTCATATACATCCAAGTATGCTCTCAGTATTTCTGCCTTTATTATTTCTGTTATGTAGCCAAATAAATACCACATGCATTTGCAAGTCTCATGTTTTGGAACCCTGTCTGTCCTGAAGTATAGCATGGCTTGTGATTTTAAGCTGATCAAAGTTTCTGGATTGGACAGTTTAAACACAAGCTCAGAGTTCATCCTGGCCTCTGTCTAATCAGGTCTGTCCTTTACATGATGGTAAGCAAAGCTGCACATGCCTGTATAAATTTCTATTGGCTATATAAAATAAATAATGGACCATTGCATAATTATACCACTGCAAGAGAAAATGTCTAAATAAAAAGGTCTAAACAAACATAAGACCACTAAGGCCTTTTCTAGATATATTTTATATAATTGTTTGGTCTTATTCAATTGGTCTTGAATTTTAAATGTTTTGAAATGTTAGAAATTAGAGAATTATCTGTCAGTAGAACAAAATACTTTAATTTCAAGCTTGAAATGAGTAGAAAATATCAGAAATATGAGCAAATAGCACATTTATACAATTGAATGTAAATTTACATGAACTTGCTGCCATTCATCTTCACTGACCAGTATATCCTGGTCAGGATTGCTGTGTATCGGGAGCATATCAATGGGCCTAAGGCAGGAGAATTTATCCCAGTCAATTGTAGACTACCTTCAGAGTATCATGAGGACATTCAAGACATTATAACATATAAAAACATATACACATATATTTTGCTATTTTTCTTAAAGCCATTGGAGTCTGCAAACTATTGATCACAACTGTGTGTCGGCAGTAGATTTCAAAACTCATTAAATTCTGCAGTCTCCGAAGACTGGATCATCAAAATCATTTACTAGCTATTATGAGATGAGCTCAAAATGCATCACTTTATGTGAGGGTGTGTACTGTATGTGTGTCTAGAGTGTCTCCCACAGCCTCGTGCCCTGAGTCAGGCTGACTACCTGTGGAGTACCCTCCCAGTGGGGATTATGGGCCTCATGTGCTGCCTGCAGGTTTACATAAATCGCCTACGCAGGGTCATCACATCCTTCTACTTCCCCAAGGTAATATTTAGTATATATTTCAATATGCTCAGTTAGTTCTAAAGATTAATATCTTTAATATATTTACAGTAATCAGATGAAGGTGTATTAAGTGTTTTGATCATTTATAACTATATATCCATCCTCTGCACAGAGCAGCACTGCTGACTCATTTTGCTGCATATGTAAGCTGTCTATGCCAAATAGTTGCAATTTCAGAGAAATAAGATTTAATTTGGTACTGCTTCAGACACAAAATATTCACACAGTTACTGCTTCTTACGTAACACCCTGACACAAGCCCCAATAGACTTTCACATAAGAGCAGGAATGCAGTCATAATTAATCACTGAATGTATATTCTTTCTAAACATATAGATATTCTGTCATTTATTCCAAATCATATTAAATACTGGGGGGCACGATGGCTTAGTGGTTAGCACGTTTGCCTCACACCTCCAGGGTTGGGGGGTCGATTCAATTGGATAAAAGTAAATTTTACGGCTTTATGTTAAAATCTGGGTGCTCCTGCAAGCCTTCCCAGAATTTGAAAATGTTATTTAGTATGTTAATTATGAATGTAAACTAGAAATTTTTAGTATTCTAAATGTTCTTGATTGTGAAAAAGCATTATACTTATACTTTTACTTTAGCCTGCAGACCTTGTTTCTTGAATATTTGTTTCTTGAATATCTGTTGTTATTTTATTCTAAATAAATAATAAAGCCATTAAGTACCAGCATTGCGCTGCATTTGATTTACCTCACCTGCTGAATGGTGGAAAGCTCTTACATATAACAACAGGATTTGGCTCGGAGTACCATTCACAGGGCTTAAGCGCTTGGTGGTGTGCTGCAGTATATTTCACTGAGTTCATTAGAATGAACAGAGCATGCAGTATGAGCACAGCAAAATCCCTATTGTTGTATCTCTTACAGTGTTCATTTGTGTACAGCTGGATCCTTTGTGTTAATCCAACTATTGTGGGCTTTGTTGTGAAGTGAGAAATATGTATCTGCATGTCTAGTAATAAGCTGAGGGCGTTTTACATTAATAGCTTTAGACACATTTTGTTTGGAGGACCCATGTGCCTATGAAAAGGATTAGAGGCTCCATCAGGCTTGAAACAGCTGCAGCATCAATAGCACAATTATACAGAACAGATCACTGCTTATACCATTGTATCTCACCCAGCTTATTCCAATTATCACCACATTAATTTTTTTTAGCTTAAAGTATATTTAAGTTTCTTACATTTTACTTCATTGTCTTCTCTTGTGACTATATATCTTCCATATCGCCTTGATCTGTTTGGGCTCTTGATCCTTGATAGAGAGAGAAGAAACGGATTATTTTCCTCTATAACCTCCAGATCCAGAGGCGCATTACTTTTGTCAACCGGCTGAGCAAACAGCTTAGGCGTCAACAAAAAAACCCAAAAACGGTGTGTATGAAGCTATTCTCCAATTGCTATTAAAAGCATCAAACATTACCACACAGTTTTAACTGACAATTTAAAAAAATGAGCCAGAATACCCTGCTTTAATGTATCTCCTCCTGTGTCTTTTTTGTTTCTGTCCCTCTGTTCTCTCCCCTTTTCCCATTATGTTCAATTTCAATGTCCTCAATCTCTTTTTCTCCATGTTTGACATACTAACATCCATCTCTCTCACATCTTTCTTCTAATTTTCTTCTCTTTCTCTCTTTCTCAGGTGTTGTCTGTGCTGCTGGCTCCACTGGAACGATTGGGGTGGGGTGTGTGTTGGTGTTGGGTGTGTAAAGAGTGTATGAGGAAGCAGCGGGCTGTGCATTGTTTGGTTGCTGGCTGTAATGTGATGTACTGTGCACAATGCTGGAGGGATTTGGGGAGCAGCTGTATTTGTTCCTTCCCCAATGATAGGGAACTTCAAGAAAGTGATTCTGACACAGACACTGTTTACTATGTTCATTAATCAAATAGTTGAACACATTATATATATATATATACATTATATATATATATTCTTTACACAAATGAGTTATTTAACCTCTTCACTAAACATTCCCTTTAATCAAAAATAAATAGTTGAACACATGATAAAATACATATATATATATTTATTTAAACAAATGAGCTATTTAACCTCTTTACTAAACATTCCCTTTAATCAAAAATAAAACATTTAAAAAGCATTGGAGTCTGTATACTGTATTTGTATGATGAAAGCACATTACAGGCCATAAAGCACTTTTAGGGTATAATGTTTTAGGAAAATGTTTTTGGATCTTTCCAAAAACAAAGAAGTGTTTTTATACCACAGCAATTTGTTAATTACATTTGTATTTAATAATGAAACAACACATCATATTTTAACTGTTTGTTGTAACATTTATAGCTGTGGAACATCCATAGAAATGCACAGTTCTTATCATTTAGGGTACAACAGCTATAAACAGTTGTTCCCTCAACATTAAACACATTCATTTTCACATTCAGTTTTCCTTTCATGAAATTAATAAGATAAAAAAACATAGTTGATCATCTTGCCAGTCCTGAAGACTTTCCTGTGGCAGAAAACCTACGGTGTTCCAAAACACTGACGCTGGAGACTCCTTCCAGAAATACTAGTTGGATATTTCATTTGAGAAAACTTCACCACAGTTTCTGCTATTATTCTTAAAACAAAAACAAAAAAAAACAGTTTGAAAAAAAAAAAATAAACTTTTCTTGGAAAAAAGATCTTTAACATAAACGTGAACCTATGCAGAAGCTCATTAATAAAACACCTATTTAAAGCATGAACTAGAATTCATTATGTTTTAAGTCTGTACTATGTGTTCTCTTTAGTGGTCGGCTATGAAAGGGTTAAACAGCAGGAGGAAATCCCGCCTTGCTGACGAGCACTACAGCGACCTTGTAAACATTTAGTTCAGTCAGAGCGGCAGACCCACACGCTTGGTTCTACCACTGCGATACGTTAAGATGTGTCACGCTGGGAAGCAGAGAGTCTTGTCCTTTCTACCAGTTTTGAAACTGACAACATCGGAGACATTTTGTATGGGAAATGACGACTGCGTGTGAAGGCGCGATCACTGGGCCGATATACTATACAGTGTTGAGTTCGGACCGCAGGCTCAGCAGGTGAAAGGTGTACAGTACGCGTACAGTATACTTTTGTTTCCACCTACCATTATTTACGGATACTGTGTCCCCTAAAGACGTAGCACGCACTCACTCCGACACCTGGATGCAGTCGTTGTTCAAACCTCTGGCAGATTTTTTTTTACTTCTTTCCTTTTTACACCGAATGGAAACCTAGACAATGAACCACGGTTTTCTTATTGTGTTTCGGACCCTTGTCACTGTGCTGCTTTTTGACGGCACCTCTTTTATAGCATTTAGAGCTACACTTACACAAAGTGTTAACAGCAGAGTGAGTCTACAGCATAAGAAGGCGTGGACTAAAGCTTTACCTGTGGAAGATTTCAGCACTGATATAAGGACAGAGACACACAGCCAAGATGATATTCTGAGGGGCGCACCAACAATAACTCACTCTGCTCACTCAGGTACGGAATCATTACACTCTCACTGAAAAAGGTCACAAATACACTGCAGGGTACATCTTTTTTTTTTTTTACCTTTACCTTTCACCTGTCAACATGCATGCTATACAGCCGCTTTACAAAAGATGTAAGGTACCTAAACTGACAGAAATCTTTGAAGGCTTTTTTTTTTAAACATATCCTATATGCATATGTATTGATAAAAGATTAATACTGGTACATTTTGTGTACACTATATGTTAACTGCTAAGCAACAAGAAAAAGAACAGTTTCTGAGAGTGCACAGTGTAAAATTGAATAAAGAGCCATGTTTGAACTTTATTACCAAATAAAGAAGAGGTGATGCTTTATGTTAATGTTAAGAAATCGTGGGTAACATAATAGCATGTAATTAATGTATTTAAAGGTTTTTGTTGGTTTGACTGTACGTAGTTAATAGGAGCCCAGCTTTGGCCTTCAGTCACAAACAAAATTTGCAGACCACAGATGGTCACAGTTACCCACCCAAACATACACAGCTGCAGACACACACATGTACTGATTAGTTCCACAAAACAAATTTACAATGACCCTCATTGTAAATGTACCACTAGATAAATGTTTAACATGAAAATAATTATTATTTATCTAAAGTAATATAAATACTGATATTGCAGTATGAAAAGTCACAACATGATGCCAGAAGCTAAAATGGTCAGTGTTGTTAATGCTGTTGTGATTGTATGTGACACACACATAAAAAACATTCTGCTTTTTATCAGAGTAAGATGAGAAATTTTATCATAAATTGACAGTATCTGATATATCAATATCAATAACAGAGAGCTCTGATCTTATATACACAGCAAACTGCAAATCTGGCACCACTATTGTATTACTTTTTCCCTCATTTATGCCTAGAGCTGTGTTAAGTGGAACTGTGCATTAGTGGTAATTATGAAAGAACCGTATCCTGGGACTCATCAGTTTACATCAGGTATATACATAATAATTCTATGTGGTAATGCAATAATATTAATACATCAAACAATAGATTTGGTCTTCATGCAGTGAGTATAGTCCATGGTGCATGTTATACAAAGCAATGCCGTGCTTACGGCTGAAAGAAAGAAGTGAAATCTAATACTGAATACAGGATTTTAGACTTTCTGTCTCTGTGGCTGAAAAATTCTATTACTACTGTTCACTTTTATGAGGAACACTTCTTTATGGGTTCTGCTGTGTCCATTTATTCATGCAGATCAAATGCATGTTAAAAATATTTGACAGCACAAAAACACTTCCAGAGAGAATTGAGGGCTGATTTTTATTTTAAAATGTATTGTTTTGCCAATTTTAAGTATTTCAAAAAAGACGCAAAATAATCCGGCAATATAATAAGAGCTTAAAAAAGTACAATATGCCTGGAAATAGGCTTAATTATCTTAGATTTTCTTTATTGCAATTTTATAATAAGAAATAGTAAATAATTTTGACTAGATTCAATCTCCAATTTATTTTTGCCTTCATAACTCAATTTAGAAATTTCAAAATATACTAACTTGCTCAAACACCTTCTGCTGTCACTAGTCAGGTATTAAGAGTTCTCTAGCTCAGCAACTTCACAACTCAGTAACAATACAAATTCCATGACCGACAGTCATTTGACAGTCAATCCTGTTTAGGAAAAAAACTGTCAGTACTGTATACTTCTACTTTTATAGTATCATACTGAGTCTCATTCTGACTCACACTCTCTTCCCCCCGGTTGGCAACTGACTTCTGACTGGCATGCTGTAGTCAGACTTCTTTCGCGCTTGAAGTTGGGGTGTAAGAACACTTTCCATATGTAAGCTGCTGAATGATGTATGTGTTCAAATATACCACCTATTCTAACCCCATACTCCTGCCACTGTGCTGACAGGATTGTCAGAGAAACAAACAGCAGCTCAGGGACATATTATAAAGCATTTTTCCCTCTGTATCTCAACAATGAGACAAATGTAAGTTGCTCTAGATAATAGTAACTAAATAATGTAATTGTTTTCATTTTTAACAACCCAATGGACTGTAGCTTTAATGGTATGTACTGTAATAGTATAGTATGTAGTGTTATTGTTTGCATGTAAAATAGTACACCCAGTTTTTAATTTTTTTATTTTGTGGTCAAAAATATGTGAACACACTCCAAACTGTTACAGTTGTGTAATGGATAAGCACATGTTGATAAGTGGTGGCAGTCAGACTGTTTGTACAGTAGGACTGATGATGTCATTATCATGACAGGCTGGAGTTCTGTGTCTGGAAGTCGTCCTTGTGATTGCCTTAGAACAAAAATAAGACTAAGCAGTACACCGTGAAAATGAGAAATACAGATAATAGCTGAACAATAACTTATGTAGACAAACAGGTATATTTTTTTATATGCTTGCTTATGTTTTCTCTGTCTCCCTGTAGTGGCAGGTCGTAGCAGAGGAGTTAAGCCACTGGGGAAGACGAGACCTTTTGTGATCATGGATGGACGCAGAAGGAGCCTGAGAAACATTTTACAGGTGAGGGAATAGGAATACGAGTATGCACTATATTATCAGTTTTCTGTAGAAACAAACTGCTTAATATTCCTGCTGAATAACATGGCAGCTGAACACAATCAGCAGAAAATCCTAACTGCTCTCGTCCACATACATGAGCTCACAGACATCCACAGTTGTCTAGTGCCTCTCTGACTGACAGGGTTATGAGTAACGGCAATCTTTCCGCACACAGAGCATGACCAATTTTTGCTCTTTACGACTTCTGGCTTCGGATGACTGTGGCTTTGTCAGTATTCAAACTTGCAATATTCCCAACGACAAGCAGAATGCTGGTTTCTGTCTGCTAGTCATATTTTTCTAAGTGCATTAGATGTTTTATAGAACACCAAATTAAACAAAATAGAAAATCAGTTTAGCGCTGCTTTGTGTGTCTGCTCCAGCAGTATTATCACAGACTAATTTAATCTTGTATGCAATACCTATTCTCTGTTCTCAGTCAAGCAGTAGGTAGAGCCAAGTCACTGTCAGCTGTCACGTGTTAAGTGTCATGTGCTTTGGATTTAGGAAACCAGCACTGATGTCCAACAGATAATTACCAATTACAATATCAGCAGGATTATATAGTATAGTTATATTTGATATTTCTGCCTCTTTTATTATACACTATGCATACATTATATATACAGATTCTGCTTCAAATGACATCACGTGATTCATAATCTGTATACATTTTATGTGAGGCTCTAGGCTACTTATATATCAAACAGTCTTATCAACACATTACAGAACTCTGTTCTCAACTAATTGGAAACTTTTATTTTGTTATTCACTTATTATTCATTTTTTATTATAAAAACCTTAGAGTTTAATTTCAAAAATGGGCTGGTAATTAAATATTAAATTCAATTAATTTAACAAGCAGCTTTATAGAAATTCTGAGAAAGATTTAGATTTAGATAACGAATGAGCAAGGAAAACTCCCTAAGAAGATTTCTTTGATAAAATCTAAGACCTATAATACAGAACTCAACAGAACTTAATCAGCATTGTCATTAGGGATAAGGTTTACCCTTGTGTTCCTAACTAGGATTACTATTGTACTCTAAGGGGCTTTCTGTGTGTGTGTGTCTAATATAACAGGATATGATATCAGGATTCTTCTCAGCTGCACAGGACATGACCATCCCCTTAATGTTGCCTCTACTTCCTCTCTTCAGATCAGACTTATTTCAGGAAGTCTAAAGTAAAAAATGCCAGAGCCCATGCTTCCTTCCTTCATTGCAGGAGGGCTGAAAAAAGGAAACTAGCCAGCAGATCCGCCTCTCATCACTTCTTGTTCCCTCTTTAAAAAAGCACAAAGTAAAGACATGACTGAGAAAACTCTCTGTGCTTTCAGGAACTGGACCAGACACTGACATTCACTGTAGTTTTCTGCTTAGCTTTAGAACTTTGTGGAGAGGAAATGCAGGTGTTGGGAGCACAAAATCAAACTCTCTCTCTCGCTTTCTCTCTCTCTCTCTCTCTCTCTCTCTCTCTCTCTCTCTCTCTCTCTCTCTCTCTCTCTCTCTCTCTCTCTCTCTCTCACACACACTCACACACACACACACACACACACACACACACACACACACACACACACACACACACATGCAGACATGAACAGAAGACTTGTCTGTGAGCATTTTAACATCTCATAGTTTCTAAGCATTAATTCTTTCACAATGATTGTAATCTTAGCAAGTGAAAATTTAGCAGACGACATCCAGCACTGGTAACAATGGTTCAATTTTTCTAGTGGCAGATAATTTTGCTCATTTTAAGCACTTATTTCTTAAAAGAAACAAAAGAGTCTGCTAATAGAATAAGAACGTGGAAAGCTTTAAATTAGTAAAAATGTTTCAAAATATGTTAAATGTATTGTATAGGGTTTATTGTAATCTTGTAATAAGAAATACTACATAAATCTGACTATATTCAAGATATTAATACTTAGTAGGTTGTCACTTTTTCCAGTTTCTTCTTTACATCATTCTGGTAATTGGAAGTTTCCAACATGGTCCTCAGAATAGAAAAGAAGCCTTTATTTTGTCACATATACATTACAGCGCATCCCAACTGTGGAGGTTGGGGTCAGAGTGCAGGGTCAGCCATGATACAAAGAGGTTTAAGGGACTTTATCAAGAAACCAACAGTGGCAGCTTGGCAGTGCTGGGCTTGAACCCTATTCCTCCAATCAAGAGCATTAACCGATTGAGCCACTCATCTGGGTCTCTATGTTTCAGCTATCATTAGCTGGAAGCCCATTTCTAACATGCAGAGGGTGTGTGTGTGTTTGAATGAATCAGGCTGCTTATGCAACCATGGCAACTGTGATCTGTTTTTAGATTGTTTTCCAAAAGTGAGGAAAGGTGGGGAGCAATGTGTGTCTGTGTTCAGAGAAAGAGGAAGGGTAGGGTGATGCCATGGGTGTGGGTGTCAGCGTGTGTATGTATGTATATGTGTTATTTCTTAGCCTTTTCTGTTCCACTCTAAAGGACACCCATTCATGAACAAAGTATGATCCTTTGGTCCACCCTGAGCCTTTAACAATTAGTTGACTGCCAGTGCCAAGTCTGACCTCAGTTGATGTGGAATTAGTTGAGCCCACTCCCAATTAACCTCTTAAACTCCCAGTGACTGTCACTGGGTCTAAACGAACATTCCTCACTTTGGTCACTGCATACTTCTCCTGTTTGGCTCCACTGTAGTTACTGATAGTAAATAAGGTACAATACAGTACAATAAAATAAAATAAGGTACAATAAATAAATATTAATGGAAATTGCTGTGAAAAATAGACTCAAATAAAATTAAATAATATGAATTTGCTGTACATTGACCAGAGGAAAATAAATGTAAAATACAAAATATAAAAGATATATCATATGAAAATGACACATGAACTAATGATATATAGTAATATGAATATAGTATGACTGTTTTAAATAAAATTCATTATGTGTCAATTGTGTGCTTGTTTTAGTGCGTGAAAATGTAAACGTCAGTTGAGGTAGTGGGTGTTGTACAAAGTGTCTGTATTGTGTAAAGGGTCAGTTGAGGTAATGGGAGTTGTACAGACAAGTCCAGAAAAAGTCCAAGCTCTAGGTGTTGTCCTGGTTATTGTTCAGATGGCTAAGGTCCATCATTATCTTCTTTGGCCCAGCACCACATGCTATAGATGGACTGCTATTTGGGGAGTTTAATGCAGGTGTTATACTCAGCTGATCACAGCAGTCTCTGGAAAGCTTACCTGTCCTGCTTAGTGTTGTTCCTAAACCAGGCTGTGATGCTTCCTGCCAGGGTGCTCTCATTGGTGCAGGTTTAGAAGGTCAATAGCAGTAGCTTAGAGGGCAGTTTGAAGTCCTTCAAGCATCTAAGGTGGTAAAGACGCTCCTGGGCGTCTTCACTATGGTGTTGATATGACAGGACCATGACAGGTCTAAGTCCACGATCAACTCCCTTGTCTTGTTGACATTCAGGAGGAGATTGTTCTCCTGGCACCATATATGTTGGGGGCAGTCGTCGCCTAATGGTTAGAGAGTCTGACTCGTAACCCAAAGTTGTGGGTCCGAGTCTCGGGCTGGCCACGACTGAGGAGCCCTTGAGCAAGGCACCAAACCCCCCAATTGCTCCCCGGGCGCTCCAGCATAAATGGCTGCCCACTGCTCCGGGTGTGTGTGTTCACTGCTGTGTGTGTGTGCACTTTGTATGGGTTAAATGCAGAGAACAAATTCTGAGTATGGGTCACCATACTTAGCTGTATGTCATGTCACTTTCATATATTCAAGAGTTTAATCTCCTCTATGCAGGCTGTCTCATTGTTTATTGATCTTATATTTGGTTAATTTGGAATAAAAATAGGAAATACTAGATGTCAGTTGTCAGTTTTTGCATGTATGTACATTGACAGGCATGCTATAAGAAAAATAATCAATGTTAGGGTGGTGTGATGTGACCTGACACAATCTGAAAGCCTGTTACCATCCAGAAGTTGATTATTATTACATTGAATGGTGTGCAGTGTCCACCAATCAAGTTAATTTCTGTTATTACTTAGAATATAGAATATAGAATATAAACTTGTGTATTTGCACCAGCCTGTTTTTTTTTCTTTTCATTTCATTAAAAAGCACATTAATATGTAAATCACTTATATTATAGCCAGCATTGTTGTCAGTGTTGCTCTTGGAAATGAGACTAAATTTATATGACTAAACTCTGAATAGGCTTATACTGGTGTTGACTCACATTTTGGTTTGTCTGAGCCTTGATCTCTCTTAACACTACTGATTAATTAAATTTGATCTAACACTTAAACTTAGACACACTTGCATTTTGACCTACTTAAGGTCTGAAATGCCTGACTGCTGTTTAGTGAGTATCTGAGGGTGCAGACACACTGATTTACTTCAGCATGACTACAACTCAGAACAATCATTCTTTTACCTGCCAATGTGCTACAGGAGAAGCACTGCAGCTACAGATATGGATGAAAGGATGAAATCAAGACACTGTGTTTGAAAATTAGGCTATTTCTCCCCAAGGGAGAATATCAGGATTCATGGAGATTTCATCTCTCATTTTCCCATCTTTCTAAAATTCTTGAAACATTATTATGTGTTGTATAACTTCACATATTTGTGTGGAAGCCAAGAGAACATCAGAGGCAGGGAGTGGTCTGTTTTTTTTTTTTGTTTTTTTTTACTAGAACTAAAAATCTGATAAAAATTTCATAACATTTGCTTTTGATCCACAGTGCTGATCAAAGAGTGTTTTAGTGTAATCAGGATCTAAACCAACAGTGTCTGGAAGTAGATATTTTATAAAAAACATATTGTAGTAATACTGTTCCTTAATACTAGCTTTACTGTATCCACAGTGGATTACTTACTCATAGCCACAAGACCAAACTCACTGTAATATAATATCCAATAACTATAGATCTCCTGTTATGAGAGACTGTAAGAAAGACGGATCATTCTCACCCCACATCCGTCCACTAATGTTACCCACTCCCTCCCTAAGTTCTTGCTGAGCCTTGCTTACAAACCACACCCAGCATTCATGTGCTGCTGAGGTCATCCCGCCAGCTGGAACATGTGTGTAGGGACATTGCATCATGGACAGGAGGTGGGGTGTATGCACAATAGTAAGCCAGAGTAGCAAAGGGTGGTGCAGTCATCAGCATAAGTGGTCGAAATGATCCAGAGAGTCAGGAGATAGCAGTGTGAACATGGAGAACAAAAGGCATACAAAAATGCAATGAGTGAAAAGGTCAGAAAGAAACAGGAGGAAGGAGACAGAATGGATAAGATATAGAAGAAGAGGAAGGGAAGATGATGTGATGTGGGAGGTGTTTGGCTGCTTAGTTGTGTGCGTCATACTGCAATTATCTTTCTGTCTCTTGACACCTCTTTTTGTCTTGCAATTGCTTCTGAGAGATGCCAGCTTACACCTCTCATACTCTTTCACTCATTTTACTCTTTTTTTTTACCACAGTTATTTTTTTTTTTTACCCAACTCCTATACCTTCTCAGTTACCCTTTGATTTTCCTCTTTCTCGATTTCCATTCTCTGCTTATTCTCATCATCCATTACCTTGTTCCATGAGAAGGTTCTTGTTTCTTGTTTCTCTGTGGTTTAGTACGATCGGCACCAGTTTCAAATGTAAAAATAGACAAACAGAATGACCATCAATTAAATTAAATTAAATCTTAAAGAAGGAATGGTTAAAAGCTCACATATGTGCTGTAAGTCTAATAAGTCTCCTGGTGCCTTTCAGTCTGGAATATGTGATAAGGGCAGTTTTCTTTGAGATAGCTTTTGTGTGAAGCCTCTGTTCCCATTTGGGGGGAGAGAAGAAAGACAGGAAACTGAGGTGACTGTGCAGAAGGAAGCTGACTGAGATTTCACTTTTCACCAGTCCTCTGGGGTGGGGTTGGTGGTTATCACTTGTGCATGTGTGTCTGTGTTAGTGCAGCTACATGTCTGTTACAATCACTTGATCTGCCAGTTTTCTTACTCTGGCTTTCCTCTGTGCAGGAAAGAGACTCATAAGTAGGGGAAATGTGATTTGTGCAAGCAAGACTCAGGTAAAGGATGTTAGATGATTGTTAAGAGAGAGAAAAGGAAGTGAAGTCTGCTTATAGTGCAGCACTGCCTGCCTCACTTAACTCTCTGTCAGCAGCAAGATCAGCAGATATTTTTGTTCTTAATGGTGATGTGTGTGGGGAAAAGAAGTGGATATTAGACATCTCACTAGAGTGCACCAGAACTCATCAATGAGTATAAATCTTTCTAGCAGCAGAAAAAGGACCTGGTTCATTAAAGAGATAGCATTCCTGTATGTTAAAGCGAATACAGATCATCACACTGCTAAGTAATTTATATGTACTGTATATGGACTTCTATGCATTATTTTTTGGGCAGGGATAGGCTTTAATTAAACGGATGATTTTAAAAAAGGATGCTTTACTTAATGTACTATTAAATTTACTAGATAAGTTGTATTAGAATATCTCAATAACTATAACTTACTAAAACAATTCCCAAAATACACAACCAAAAATTGCTCAAATTGCACCTGTATTATAATACTGTATAGAATTAGGATAGTTAAAAACACACAAAATCCTTATGCAGAACTTTATTCTCATACATAATATATTAGCACTTACCAGAGTATTTCCAGTGATACGATTAATCTCTATGCAGGATTTCACAATAGCATTAGCGATACAGGGTTTTAAGCCGGACTTAGCTTTCATAACGCCAATTTGCTTCCAGACTTTGCAGTACGATATTTTAAATAATACCATGTACAAAATTCTTAATGTTGCAGTTGTAATTATATGAATTATATGTAGTATATACACAATAGGTATATACTGTGGCTATATGCTTATATTCTTTCATTTATATTCTTGCAAATAATGTAATTTATAAAAAATCACTGAATGGTGCCTATCAAGCATGATTTATTCTTCTGCAGAACGGTCACCCAGACAGACTGCTGTGTGGGCTGCAAGTGGGAGACAGTCTCCTTCTGCTGGACCTGGAAAAGAACCAGTGAGTATGCAATCACTGATATACAGCAGATGAGGGCAATGCATTATTATGCTTATCTTATGTTTTCATTTTCTTTATTTATCTTTATTTCTACCACCTCAATCGTGTTGATCTTCTGTATTCTGCAGAGAGCTGTTGCGTAAGCCGCCTAATGTCTTCTACTACTTGCCAAATGGAATTGGGGTGTCCATGGAGGAGAGCCAGGTGGTATGTTCATTTTTATTCATTCATTAATGTGCACATTAATTAATGCACTTTAAATTCTACAAAATAAAATGGTTTGATTCATTTTAATACTTTAAAGAAATGCCTTTGGCAGATGTAAAGCTGGTAGCACCTTGCATTTCACAGACACAGTAACTTTTGCTTCTGTCTCAGAAATGCTGAGGCACTTGCTCATGGGTCCTGTGGAATTGAAAGTAGACTTTTGTGTGTTTTGTATGTCAGATAGATATAGAGATGGGACAGGGAAATGGCAAAGCAGCGTGAAATATTTAACTAAACCTGTACTTTGTTAGGCTCAGTGTTACTATCATGGCACTGTGAGAGGGTTCTCCCAGTCCCGTGTGGCTGTCAGCACCTGCGATGGTTTACGGTAAGACTCCTCTCTATACTCAGTCTGCTGAGGGTTGATTTAATTTAGATTATAGTGCTTCTGCAGTCATGTTCATGTAATAGCCCTGTTCATATAATCTTCAAGGGTGTGATTTTTCTGAAGCAAAATTACTCTCCATTACATTTAGTTATGTAGCAAAAAGAGTGCGTGTGACTATGTATCTTAGAGAGACTGGAACAACCTATTAGAAGTAAACACAGTCTATAGGTAAGTAATGAAAGGAATATAAGTATGTTTAAATAACCATTACAAGTATGAGTATGTTTAAATAACCATTACAAAATCTGATTCTGTCTCTAGTTCCAAAAAGTACAGAGCCGGTCCTGGTTGTGTGTTGAAAAAGTGTTGTGTTTTGTGCAGAGTGAAACATTCATCAATCTTCAGTAATCACATTATACTGATCAGGGTGGCAGTGGATGCAGAAGCTATTCTAGGAGCAATAGATATGATGTGTCCCAAGATCTCTAAGTGCACATTCAAACCATATACAGCCATCGCCAATCCATCTACTGTCATAGACAGTAACACACGCTCATGATCAAACCACTGACCCTGGAGCTGTGTTGCCAAAATGCTACCAACTACATCAAAGTGCTGCTCCAGAATTATACACGGAGATTTAATTACTGCTTGTATTTTTTTCATGCTGGTAAACCATGTGTCTGATCACAACATGGCCTGTAGATTAAAGGAAAGGACCAGGTCAGCTTAGTGTCAAGACAGGCATTTCTTTATATGAAATACAGAGAGTAAAGATGATATTCTAACATACGATTAGAATAATTCTATGCATTATGAGTATAAGAAAGTTAGGAAATTTTTCACATGCATAAGTATCATTTATGCACAAGTATTGGGTTTAAGCCCATGTGCATGTAATATAATCTGACATGTAGTGGGGAAAGGTAAATCTATATCATTAAAGTAACACTTCTTATTTCTGCAGGGGAGTGATTGTAATCAATGAAAGTTTGAGTTTTGAACTGCTACCAGAAAAATGTGATGAATACCTAAGGAGAAGTGGTATTTCAGAAGAAGAGGAGGACTTTCACATGCTCTACCCAACCCAGCAGCTGAGCTCTGAATCTGGGGGATGTGGTGTTTCTCATACCTTTATTCCACCCATTCAGATTATTCCACAAATACACAGGGTGAGAGCTGAGTGGTGTGTATGTGTGTGTATGTAGGTGTGTGTGTGTGTGTGTGTGTGTGTGTGTGTGTGTGTGTGTGTGTGTGTGTGTGTGTGTGTGTGTGTGTGTGTGTGTGTGTGTGTGTGTGTGTGTGCTTGTGTGTGTTTTGTATGAGTGTGTCTGTGTGTGTTTTTGTCACATACACAGTTGTATACCTTGTGAAATCAAAATCTGGACTACTTCTTAGACTGTGCATATAAATAACTAAATCAAGAAATGAATAATAAATAAAAATAAGTGTGTGTGTTTGTGTGTGTGTGTGTGTGTGTGTGTGTGTGTGTGTGTGTGTGTGTGTGTGTGTGTGTGTGTGTGTGTGTGTGTGTGTGTGTGTGTGTGTGTGTGGTATGATCCTATAGCTGTTTCTAATCATAACAGAGAATCAGTTTGCTGTACACTGTGTTTCTGTTTCATAGACTAAAAGAGATATTCTTTTAGAGACCAAATACATTGAACTGGTGTTGGTGGTTGATCGCAAGGAGGTAAGTGTATGTCTCTGTTACAGTGTACATGTAAATCTATTTTTCTAAATGGTCACAGCTCTCACTTTATCATGAAGGGCTTGGTAGTCCATTGTGTTTTGTTTGAAAGTAATGTCAAATTTTTTTATTTATATATTAGTCAGATATATATAAAAAAACAAAAACAAAACATGCAGCACAGTAATATTCGTATTTGTTACTCCAGCACCATCTACTGGTAATTTTATTTATTTATTTATTTTTGCATATCTTTGTCACAGTACCTAACTTACCAGAACAACACTATTATTTATCGCATGCTGGATGTGGCCAACCAGGTAGACTGGGTGAGTTCATTTGGAGAATTTGGTTTAATAATGTCTTCTTTTTTGTTTGTATGCATGTACAAATACAAATGCACAGCTATAAGCAGCATTCAGTCAATTCAAAAGTGTATTTAGGCAAAACACATTTAAGCATTGGTACCCTTAATTGTATAAGGAGGTAGTAAATTTGTTCTTTAGTGGACCTGAATGTATGGTATTATTATTATGTATTGCATAATTTGCCATGTTACAGTGCCACCGACATGGATTAGTTTTTAACTAAATTAAACAAAAGGCCTCTTGAACAAATATAAATGGATATTTAGTAGTAAGACTGAATTTTTGTTTCTTGTGTAATGTACACCAAAAAAAAACTGTCTTTAAACTGAGACTTCAGTTCAGTGTTTAGAGTAAAATCAGGATAAAAAAAAGATCTACAAGTTGATGTTTTGTTCTCCTGTCCTGTATGTATCTAAGTTCTACCGGCCACTGAATGTGCGAGTGGCCCTGGTGGGGCTGGAGATCTGGAGTGATCAAGATAAAATCCTGATAGATAAGAGCCCCAGTGACACACTCAGCCGTTTTTTGGACTGGAGGACTAGAGAGCTGCTGCCACGACTACGGCATGACAACGCACAACTAATCATGTAGGTTTTAATCATTTTGGGTTTGGACGGCATGTGCTGTGTTAGTCCAAACAATGTGTATAACAGTGTATAATGTTAAAGCTGAATTGTTTTTATATTTTTAAGGGGAGAGTCATTTGATGGTACAACAGTTGGCATGGCCTCTCAGTCTTCAATGTGCACTAAAGACAGATCTGGAGGAGTTAATGTGGTAAGGCTCTTCCATTTACATCTAAAAGTATTTGCATTTTAGAAGCTGTAGAGCATCCATTAGGTATTTGACAGTTACTGAGAGACTGCTGCTATGCTGCTAGTAAAAAGTGTGCTATGGTTTTCTCACGCAGTATGCAGCAGTTTTGAAACTGCTCATCATTGCTCATCACTGTCAGTCAGTACGGCGTATATAATACTGAAAAAAAGCATGAATGAAGTGAGATAGCACAGACCAGAACAAGCTCTTCACCCTTTTTTATGCTGTAGGATCACCTGGTAAGTGTGCTGGGGGTTGCATCTACAGTGGCACATGAGCTTGGCCATAACCTGGGCATGAACCATGACACAGCTGAGCGTAGCTGTCAGTGTCCAAATGAACGGCGCCTTGGGGGATGCATCATGGAGCCGTCTACAGGGTGAGTGCTTCTTGGTAGATTAGTGAAAGAATTGTATATAATAATTATGTTAGATGACTATTCACTATCATCAGGGTTTAACAAGATTTGAGTAGATTTGGAAACTGATGAATATTTCTTAAAACTAGCTAGTTATTAGGGCTACTGTAAATAGCGAATAACTCATCAATACAGAGTGTATTCATATGTATCTGTCCATCCATGCATTTGTCCAACATCATTGTTTGTGTGAAATCACAAGGATGAGTGCTTAAATATTTATAAAGACATGGTTAGTTGAAGAACTTGAGTGGCCTACAAAGTTCTCTGACTTTAAGACTGCTGAACACCTTTGGGAAGAATTAAAACACTGTTTCAGGTCTCCTCACCCAACATCAGTGCTTGACCTTACTAATGCTCTCGAATGATTAAAATCCAACAGCCACAGTTTACTAAGGAAGCTAGATGCATCTTTCAGAAGGTCCAGCATTATCAGACAATTAGCTTTCTCCACATTAAGCTGTGTGTGTTCTGTTCACAGGTTCATGCCAGGTCAGCTGTTTAGCAGCTGTAGTGAGAAAGATCTCTCTCTGAGCCTGATGCATGGTGGTGGTATGTGTCTTTTTAACGTGCCCCAGCCAGAAAAGATGCTGGGAGGACCACGCTGTGGCAACCTGTATGTGGAGAAAGGAGAGGAGTGCGATTGTGGCTTACTTGATGTAAGAACTTGTATTGAATCTGTTGACACTCAACTAAATGTATCTAAAGAAGAGTGTGCTGACATATGTGTATATGTGCAGGAATGTTTTGATCCATGTTGTAATGCAAGCACCTGTAAGCTAGTTCCGGATGCCCAGTGTTCCTCTGATGGCATTTGCTGTGAGAACTGCAAAGTATGTATGAGATTTTTATGTTTGTTACCATTCACACATAATCATTTTCTTAACTAGTACTGTAATAATAGATTTGACTAATATCCCTATTTCTCTCATTTCTTGCTTGCTTGATTTCCTTTGCTCGCTCTTGGCAGCTGCGTGTTGGTGGATCATTGTGCCGAGAGCCTCTGGGAGAATGTGATCTACCAGAGTACTGCACTGGTTCCTCCCCACACTGCCCACCTAATGTCTTTCTTCAAAATGGTGAGACATGTCATCATGGCACCTCTTTCTGCTACAGCGGAGTGTGCACCACTATCGATGAGCAGTGTCATATGCTGTGGGGAGCCAGTAAGTGAAACCTGTTCCCTTATTTAATCATGTAAACATAAAGGAGCCATTTGTATTAATATTCTGTAAGAATATTTACTTAGTATGTTAAATATCCCACACAGAAGTCTTGGGCACCTGCAAAGAGATGCAATATAGTAAAAATGCTTTGAAAAAAAATTTATTAAATGTTTTTATAATAAAAATACCATAAAGAGCATTGAACAGAAATAAATTAAAAGCAAAGTCAATATTTGATGTACAACATTTTTGCTTTTTTTAAGGAACAATTTGCATGAAATGGTTTTATATGAAAACTAGCCAGCGATTTTTACTGAGTATATTGGAGAACCTGTCACAGGTCTCCTGGACACTCTGACTGTCTCAATTGCTTTTTCAATCTGCATAATACAGTAGCAAGTCTCTCCAAGATTATGACTCAAACATGCAGGATTCATAAAATAAACATCAATAACACAAATTTTATGAAAAATAAAAGTTTCAAAGTGGCCTTTTGCACATAAAAAGCAGTTTGTGGGTTAATCTCAAACTGATAATTATATTTCAAAGGGGCATCATTTAGTTCCTGTCTGAATTACTCCTGTCTGTTGTGCGTGTTAGAACTAATCTGTGTATTTTTTTCAGACTCCAGCCGTGCTCCTGCAGTCTGCTTCTCCTCTGTTAACAAACAGGGCAACATGTTCGGCAACTGTGGCCAGATGCCCAATGGTACTTATATACCTTGCTTAAATGGGTAGGTGTCCTCAAGTACCCAATTCTGCTTGAATAGTTTCTAAAATTCAGATGATAGTTAAAATGCAATAAAATTCAAACAGTTATTTGTATAGAATGTAACAATAAAGAATGACAGAAAGAACAAGAATATCACTTTGGTTTTTTTTTTTAATAGGTGAATGAAATTATGACAGCTGAATGCTTACAAGTGATGTGTTTAATTTTGTGTTTTGCTCTGTTTTCAGTGACGTGCAGTGTGGTAGAATCCAGTGTCAGGGTGGCAGTGACCGCCCCCTGATAGATGCAAATGCAAAGATTCTAACAACCAAGGTAAAACTGAACCACAGTGAATTCACCTGTCGAGGAGCATATTTCCACTTGGGTGATGATGTCTCTGATCCAGCCATGGTAGCTGAGGGCACTGCATGTGGTCTTGGCAAGGTCAGCTGTAAAGAACATACACATTGTATCTCTCTCTCTCTCTCTCTCTCTCTCTCTCTCTCTCTCTCTCTCTCTCGCGCGCGCGCTTAATACTAAATTTGTATATATACACCTGTATATGTCTTTCTACAGTAAACGTATATATATACGATTAGCTAATTAGGTATGCTATAATGGCACTGCAGTATTCACATTTATTGTAATATCAATATACTATCCTTCTCTTTAGGTTTGTTTAGACCAGCACTGTCAGGATGTGTCTATCCTTGGTGTTGAGGAGTGTCGTGAGAAGTGCTATGGTCATGGGGTGAGATGTTCACATTTGCAGCTCACCTTTTTTTTTAATAAAAGTATGAGTCATATATCTGATTAACTTTTGCCACTGTAAATATTTCTTTAAAGTGCTTTTCTACGGCACGATGGCTTAATGGTTAGCATATTTGCCTTGCAACTCTGTGCATGGCATTTGAATGTTCTCCCCATGCTTCTGGATTTCTTCGGGGTGCTGGTTTCCTCCCCAGGCCTTTTTTTTTCAGGCCTTTTTTTTTTGCCATCTCTAGAAATTTTTAACATTATCTGTAGTGTGTGAGCGGGTGTGTGGTATATCTCTGTCTCCATTCAGGGTATCTCCATGTGACCCTATGTACAATAAGTGGAACTGAAAGGAAATAAGATGAGCTGGTTTCTGAGAAACATTCACATTCATCCAGCACATAAACATTCATCCAGCACTGTCATCTCTGTTTAAACACACATATTCCTAGCAACTTGGTTTTAAAGTGAAGACACTGGAGGCAGGGTTAATTTCTGGGCTGTAAAATGTAAACAAAATCCTTATGTAGGAGCCATGTTAGGTGTATGTAATGTGAATAAAGTTAAAACATGTCATATGTGTGGCTCTGGAAGCATGTGGGGGTGAGTGTAGGAGCACATATTTTTTGGTTGACCGTATAATCACGGTATGAGAACAATATATGCATTGAGAAGCAGTATTGTTGAACTTGAGCAAATCACTGTTATACATTGCTATTTAGAAACACGCTTTCAAACGGATGGAGAATAAACAGCAAACTGCAAGGATGATTAACGTGTCACGAATTTATTGCTCCCCACTCTGCTCCTCGGCGGATTTAAGATCATTGTGCCGCTACACCTGAAATAAAGAAGCTAGCAAGATCCATTTTAGATATTACACCTTCAATTTAACATAGCCATGCCATAGAGGGTATTTTAGTTAATTTGGCACTATATATTCTTAGCTAAATTTATAATACTGATAGCAGCCTGATATATAAAGCAGGTACCAAGAAGCATTATCAATTTGTTATTTGTCTTCATGTGTAGGTGTGTAACAGCAATAGGAATTGTCATTGTGATGTGGGCTGGGCGCCACCAGACTGTAAATACTCAGGGACAGGAGGCAGTGTGGACAGTGGGCCTGCGCAACAGCCAAGAGGTTTCAGATTGCATGCTTGCTTGTTTGGTTTATATAAACTGCATATCTCTTTACACATAACCCTTGTATATTAATGTATCTTTATCCATATGTTTGTGTGTAGATTCCAATCCTATTCGTGTGGCTCTGCTTGTCATCTTTTTGTTCGTGCTGCCAGTTATACTACTACTATTCCTGGCACTCCGCTTGCCTCGATGCCGTCGAAGGATCTTATGTTTCAACAACACACCCTTCAGCAAGGCCAGACAGCCCAGCCGGTGAGAGCATAAGAAAGAAATGCAGTCTTGATATTCTGGGTTTGTCTTAACGAGCTGATGATTTCATATTTGCTTTTACTAATAAGGAGAACTTTTTGACTTCCACATTTCTTTGTTTTACCCATAACACAGTAATCTTTCTGTGGCTCATTTTGAAAATTGCATGAATCCACCAGAGGAACACTTTGAGAGGTATTTGACTCATTTGTGCAGTCAGGTTAGTTATGTTGAATATTGCTGCACATATGTATATGTAATGTAGTGTGTTACGGGTAGATAGCGTGTGTTTTATATGAATTTGTTCTATAAATTAAGAAATAAATACAGTGAGCAGTATAATGGCTACAGTGCAGTGTGTACTGCTAGATTTTTGCAGTCACTTGTAATAAAATATTTGAGGTTTTCAGTGGTTTGTATTGAGACAAGACTCATTTTGCATAAGGCATGTTATTTTAGTACTACTATGAGTACAGTGACCTTAGCTAGATAATTTTCACAAGTCAATAGTGAAAATCAATAGTGCTGACTGAGTGTGTGTTGTTTACAGAACCCCTGCTACTGAGCGACTGAACGCACATAATGGAGAGCAGATCTTACCACTGAGGTACCAGTGGACCCCACAGAATGACATCCCACTCACACGAGCCATTAGTAAGGTACAAGGTGTTGCTACTTATGCTGTTGTTACTTCTCTCTTTGATCCTCTTGAAAAAAAAACAAAATGCAACCTGTGGTCAGTTTTGACCCTTAAATACAAAAAAAAATCTCACTTTATGAGAAATAAAGAAATGTTATTTAGTCTAATAAGTAATATAGTAAATTGAAACAAATTCTGTTTTTAGTGTAATTTACACTGTGTGCCCAAGCATGTTTGCAGTAACATGTGATAGTTCTTGGAAGAAATATTAACAGGCTTAATTATATTAATTTTCCTTTTTGCCTATTTCTATTTACAGTATAATCCTCTCAACTAAATTGCCACTTGAGTAATTAAAGAAAAGATTGGTTTTGCAGAGCATCTTAAATTGTATGGATGTAACAGGCTAAGACTTTATCACTGTGATGCTCCCAGATTCTCACACTTGTCCTGCAGACACTGACTTTAAGATAACAGACTGTTGTGTTACACTCACTGGTATGCTGTTTATTATACTAAGCCCAAAGTGACAGCGATATCACTTGATTTCAGCTTCTATTTATTTTCCTTTTAGGGCTACATTGACCATAGACCGACCATGGCATCTTTATAGGAATTAAAAATATCTCATTTCCCACAGCTGTATTTTTTTTTCCTTTTTTTATTTTTCACTCATCTATAAAGCATTGCTTTATGGTGTTATGTAAAAAGCACTATATGCTTTTTCTAACTCACTTGCTTTTAACTGAAACTTACTGCCACTTAATATTTAAAGAACATGCATGCATGTGCTGTCTGCCTGCCTTCGACCTTTTTAGCCCCTTTACCCCCACCTCTCTCTCTCTCTCTCTCTCTCTCTCTCTCTCTCTCTCTCTCTCTCTCTCTCTCTTTCTTTCTTTCTTTCTTCCTCTCTCTCTGGTTAGGCTCAGACAAGGCCTGCTCCTCCTACTAAACCTCTTCCACCCGATCCTGTCTCTAAACAGCCTGTGCAGGTAAACTGTACTTCTCTAGAGAGATTCCTGGAGAAAGACAGGACTTCATATTTCTTACTTTTATTCACAGTCCAAGTCATCCATATACTTTATATTGATTAAGCACTTTGTGGTGCTTAATGCTGTTCTCCATGCAATGAAAATGTCTCTAAAAATGTAATACATTAATTTTTATAGGTGTAAATATTAAGTGTATTTAATAAATTCAAATAAATCATTTTTATTCATTACACTTTTTAAATGTAATTAACATGACTTGAAAGCACCATACTGTATGTCTCTAGTGTCATTCAACAAGAAAGAATTTTTCCATTTTGCTGTTTACAGAGCAGAAAGACCACAGTCCAGCGCTAAAGCTGCTACGTGCTTACTAGTTTGCAATCTCTGAATACAAAGGTCAAAGGTCACCAACTACCCACTAAGCATCATCTCTCTACATGCACCTCTGGGTGGTGATGTATTTGTGAAGGGGTTTGTGGGTCATCACTTTAGGAGAACCCTTTTTTATTTTAAAAAAATCTACAGTCTAAGAAGATCCCTTTTAGGGACTTAGAACTGTGCACACTTCTTTCCATAAATGTAGACTTGGCTGAATGATGAAGAGATCTTATTTATTCTAACCCACAATAAAGCAGATATGCCTAAATAATAGAACATTTCTCAAAAAATGAAAGCCAATGCTGCGACTGTGAATTGGATGGAAACTGGCTTGAATTCAGTTTTGGTTTCTGACTTCCAAGTTCTGACTTCCCAAGTCTTAACCCCATAGTTTTAAGCATGTTGGAGTGATTCTAATGCTGCAAAAAATTATTTGGGCCTGGATGCCTGTGTTTTACCATATATGAAGTCTCCATGCTCTGAGTCCTAACGTCCTCCATATTATATTCAGTTACTACTAATAGTAATATTGGATCATGTTTTCTCTGTTGCCGCAGTCGGCAGGGCAAAGGCCTGCCCCTCCCAACAAGCCCCTCCCTCCTGACCCTGCCCCCTCAGAGAGCAAGATGCAGCGAAAGGTAGTGATGGGTTATATCAACGCATGAACTCCTGTTACCGTGCTTCATCTACAGTAGCACAGCAGAGAGTCCTCACCACTTGTTTTGATGATATCATTTATGTCTCCTGCTTTCTAGCTTGAGCCTGTTCTCCAGTGTTGTGTAGCTTGTGCCTGAGTTCTGTGTGCCAGTGCATGCGTACCTTAGCTGGATTATAATTTAGGGGCGCTTGGAACGAATCGTTTTTTTTAATGCTGGGTTTCACAGCAGCATTTGATCATGTAGTGGAGTGAGTATTAATTTGCTGTAGATCTTGCTGGTCACCATTCATATGATAAATAACTAATGTAAAAGGAGACAGAGTAAGTAAAAAAAATGCATCCATACTTAGATATTTATTATTCTGCTATCTCTTTATAACATTTCCATTTTTAACCTTCAATTTTAACTAATTTAAGGACAATTGGAATATATTTTGAAACCTTAAAGCTTGCTCTGTCACCTTTTACAGGTCATGTGGTTGAAAATGAGTGTAACTAAGCTTATATGCTTAAGTGAATCAAGGGTATGTGTCAGTTGCTCTCTTCGAGTGCAGGATTAAAGCATGGCTTGTGATTCTCTGTGATTCATTTGGGATGGATAAATGTTGTAACAGGAAGTGGTGGTAATTAGAGGAGGTATTTGGTTTCATCCGTTTTTTCTCTGTTAATCTTCTGCATCTTTAATGGATCTCCAGTTGAAGGTGACACGACCGGCTGCACCAAGCAAGCCTCTCCCCCCCGACCCTGTCCTGTCTGACAGACAGGTACCAACAGCTGCATGCCTGCAGAGAGACGGTCCTCAGGCTCTGCGCTAGTCTTCTTTTTATCATCCATGAACAGCATATTGGATTCTTATATTCACTCTCCTCTTTCAGAGCCAGAAACAGATTCCCCCCAGACCTCCAGTTCCCAGGAAGCCTTTGCCTGCAGACCCTTCTGGTTACCCTGCCCCTTTGCCACTGCTGCCCCCCTCTCAGCCATCAGGACACCACACAGCTGCTGCTGCATCTGACATCTTCAGGCCTTCTGCTGCTGTTCCTGCAAGGTGTGTATGCCAGCTGAGTTTGTTTCTGTAAACTCAGCAGTAGTATGAGGGCTTTCCATGTTATAATCTTGAAGATGTTTCATCACTCATCATTATTTCTGATGACCAAAGCAACCAAGCATTAAGAATGACTTATATGACTGAGAAGAATTCAGAGATAAGTTGTATTTTAGGACAGTCATACATTTACACTTTTAATATTTTTTATTAATACTATTTAATTTATTTTCAGTTTTGTGTTTATTTTCATAATGTTCACTGCAATATTTTAAAGGAAACATGCATGGTGTTTAGTATGTACATGCATAGAAAAATGTTTAGGAGCACATATTGTTCCAGTGCTAATTTGATGCAAACTCTAAATATGTCATTAATGGGATTTTTGTATATTTTTAGATATGTATCTCTCATTCAAATTTCAATTATTGCTTCTGTAAAATTGTGTTTTACAGTGCCTATGATGTACACAAATTGTCAACTTTATTAGGAAAACACCTGTGCACCTGCACATGCAAATCATACAGATACAAGATAGAGCTTCAGTTAATGTTCACATTAAAGAAAAAGCTATTAAAAAGAGGGATCAGAATAATGTCTAGATTAATAAGATATTAAGTGCAGTTCCTTGTAAAGGTTAAAATGTAAGTAGACCAGAACAGTGAATTTCTTTTTTCTCTTTTATTTAGACGTCCCCTTGCACCCCCCATTAGGGCAGCACATCAGCCCAGGAAGTTCCATACACCTCCCCAAGTGTAAGCACTACAATGCAGATTCTGTGTGCTGTGGCCTGGCAGTGTGCTGAAGAGTGACGCTGTTCTAAGTGTACTGACCAAGAGTGATTCTGCACAGTGAAAACAACGGCATTCACCCCAGCAAATTTGTCTAAATGGAGTTTTTACAACATGTCTAAAGTTCTATTTAACAACAAACACAAAATGATTATTTAGTCAATGCGTTGACAATGAAGAAAGGATCAGACAATTCAGATTGTCTGATCAAGTCCTCTGTTATCTGCTAAACAGAGTATTTTTATTTCTGTGCCATTGCCAGCTACATTGGTGATACTGTAAGTGTAGGTTCAACATGGGTTAAGAATGTTCTGCAGTAAAAGGGCTAGAAACCTACCCTGATCTTCCAGCCAATAACTAAGGCACTGCACTTGATTTGGCAGTAGCTATGAACTACTGATTCAGAAATGACCCACAAGGTTTGTTGATAGTCTCTTGAAGCACTACGATAACCATGAGCAAGCTACTTAATATGTTTGTGTCTTAGGAAAGTTTAATTCTGTTCATTTTGTCATGTTAATGCAGGATATGTAAAGAGTATTGACTTATTGTACTGTGGAGCCCAGGCGTTTCTATGAGGCACTTACAGTATCTCAGTGTATAAAACTCACATGTCTATCATTCGAGACACGATGGTCATTTTTTTAAAGCATGAAATAATTTGATGCTGCTGGTCTGGACTCTTTGCCTTTTGTAAATAATGAAATTGTGTTGGGGATATCATTGTTTATTTTGCAAAATACAGTATTTTTATGCAATAAACAAGGAACAAGTTTTTAGAAAATGATTAATTTGTATTATTTGCAATCACATAGTGTTTTTATTCAGCAACTGAAAGCATATTTAAACGATTTGGCATTAAATGTCTAATGATATAATATTTCTGTCCTCCATTTCTAGACTTGCACAGCAGGTCCTGGCTGCTGATGGCCAGAACAATTTAGTCATTTACTGGTTTACTGGTATGATGTGTATAATGCCATGTCAGTACAACAGTGCTCCATGACATGGGCATATTAATTGATTATTCAGTACTCTTAATGTAACATTATGCTGTAGTAAAAACTATTCACAGTGTTCCCTCTACTGGCAGCACTGCTGTGTAGTGGCACTATTTTTAAGTAGCAGTGCTTTCAACAGAGTTCACTAAGTGATCTGCAATCTATCAGGCTAGGGGTTAAGAGATAGAATTGACTCCTAATCATTTGGATGGAGCCGTTTACAATACAGACGATCATTTCTGTAATACAACTAAAGAGTTATTATAATCAGAAGGTGGTTGACTCTCTTCTATTTTGTTTGATTGCTGTTACTACAGTTCATATGTGGAGAAGATTGATTTGCCTTCTCAAAGTTGCTCCTTAAAAATAACTAAGAATGAGCAAAATTAGCAAGTGTTGTATTTAATATCAAACTTTCATCAGTTCAGAAATGTACATTTCCAATTCTTTACACAGACATTTCCATGCACATGATTATAAAATTTGTAGCTAGGAGTTCTTTGACTGTGTTCACATTTTTTGAAACTTTAACAAGCCTACCAAAGGGGTGTATACTGTACCTGCAGAAACATATTGGTGTTATAGATTCCTGTTTCTTACAATATATTCTAAACCCCAGGTTCCTGAACCTGGTCATGGAGTATATCTACCCCTGAAGAAAATAATGTTTTTCCTTCAAGTAATATAATCGCTACAGCCAAAGAATAATTCACTTTCATGTTAGCTTGCTAAACCCACTTGTTGAAACTCCTAATGAAACTAACATATACATGGGTGGGAACAGAGCAGTGTTGAGTGGTGGATTTTAAAACAGAGGAAGCACAGACACCTGTTATTAAAGTACTGTATATATACACCTATGTGTGAACTGTTTTATATGTTGGTCTGGCATTCTTTTCAATTCTCAGTCATTCTTCATATGTAAGAGCATTAAAACTCTTTCTAAAAATCAGAGAAAATTATTACAAAATTATTTGTCTGCTATGTTGAGGATAAATAGCTAGCTAAATTCTACTGAAGAAGGTATTCACAGTTATCGAGAGCTATGTAAAAAAGAAAAATGGCTGAAATAAACAATCAAACATAAATTTTGATAGCTTATGATCTAAATTCAATGATCCCCAAAACAGAAGATGGAAAAGGGTAGTTTTCCTAAAGCACATAGATCTTCTTGCCAAATTCAATTCAATTCAATTCAATTTAAATTTATTTGTGTAGACATTGACATTGTCTCAAAGCAGCTTTACGGAACATAAACACAAAACAAAAAGTTATTATAAAGAATACTATAAAGATTAATAGAATACAATATTCAAGATTAATATTAGATATATTTAAATGTGGTTTTATTTCTCCCCAAAGAGCAAGTCTGAGGTGATCTTACTTGTAGATTGCTGAAAAATTCGGATTTACTTTATTGTTATTGTGATAATTTCGTTCAGACTTATTTTCTTAATATAACTGCTTGTAGTTGATCGCAAATCAGACGTGTTTTAAATCTTAATTGTAGGGTTGAAAAGTAAGCCATATGGCAACCTCAGTGAAATGAAACTGAAGCTTCTCAAATTTCAGATTAAACAAACACGTTCACTCACTGCAAGCTGACTGTCTTTAAACACACGACCATTTTGGTAAGCTGAAGTCTTCTAAATGCTTCGGATTTTTATTTGCTCTTAATGAATTGACTATTGCTAGATCTCAGTGGTCAAAAGGCATTTTAGACGTTTACAAATATATGAAAAAATATAAGCTCTTGTTTGGGAGAATATGTGTCGGTGCTAACCCGAATATTCAGATGATTAAAGTTTGAAATTAAATGATTTGGAACCTGGAAAAACAAACAAAAACATTTAAAATTCACTAAAAAGGACTAATTGAAACTTAAAAATCTCTTTTGTGGGGACTTTTTCTCAAAAAGTAATGACGTAGATGTACTAACAGGGTATCCTGTCCTAATTTTCCACATTTCCGCTTGTTTTTCTTTTTGTCTTAAACGCCTTGTTTACAGCTACTGACCTGAAACCAAGCAGCTCTGATGTGCTGTTCAATAGTCATGTAGTAATGCTAAAAAGAATCCATGTAAATTTGGCATGCCATAAACTTCTACACACACACACACACACACACACACACACACAGAGAGAGAGAGAGAGAGAGAGAGAGAGAGAGAGAGAGAGAGAGAGAGAGAGAGAGAGAGAGACGGAGAGACTGCCTACCTGCTGCAAATATTCTCTCATTTTAAATAAATATATGCATATTTTAACACTTCCAATATACTAATATGTAATATGTAGATATCTGTCACAATAACATTCAGCCAGTCAGTAGATACTGTAAGCATGCTTTATGAACATTCATCCTTTACAGACACTGTGGGTCTTGTATTCTTGAGAAATGGCCACCTCATTTACCACAGACACTCATGGTGTCAGGGTGGTGACCCAGATCATCCCACTGATGAGTCCAGAGCCTGTCCACTTTCCCAGTGAGAAGAAAAACAACAAGACTAAAATACCTGAAGCACCCTACATGACCAGGATGTTCCTGAAGGGAGAACCTGTAGCATTAGGGGTAAGAATAGTCATCTTTCTCAGTGACAGTTCCCAAGTAAGTCACAATATAACAGCAGATTCTGATTTCTATTCAAAAAAGCAAGCTGTCTTAAAAAAATTGATACTTACAGAGAAAGAATTTGTGTGAATGAACTGTCTACACAAGTGCATTTTTTGACTATATAGTATATTTATATACAGACCTATTGGGTCTGCATCCTCTAAAGGTTTCCTCCTTGTCACAGGGAGTTTTTCATGCCATCATCACCTCTGGCTTGCTCATTAGGGATAAATGTAAAATGTATAAGTATATAAGGAATTTCTATATCTCTGTACAGTATCTTTATGAATGTCAACTGTTAAAAGCTCCATAAAAATAAAATTTAACACTTATTTGGTAAAACAGTTATGTCTAGATTTGTTGTAATATAAGTGTACAGTGTTTAGATATCCGATGCTATAAGTAACTAATTACAGTAATCTAGATCTTTTTTTTTTCATATTTAATCATATTTACTCATTTTCATGTTCTAGAATATTCAACTTGAATAAATGTTTGGAAGCTTGCCTAAAATGGCATTACAAGGGAAAATGTATGCTACACATGTGTCAGATAGAGATTAGGTGATAAAAAAGCCTTGACTATTAATTGAAATAACTTGTGTGTCATTCTAAATTGACTGATTTTGTGTTTTGGCCTTTCTTAGACTGTGCAGATCATGATTGGGATCGTAATGATGGCTATGGGAGCCATTACTTGGTTTACACAAACTCTGTTTGGTGAAATCCCTCTTGGCCTTGGACTCTCAGTGAGTATTAGCAGCTTCAGTGCCAAAGGTATCCTTATGTATGATGGCTGAAAGCATGTCTAGAATTTTAAAAAGTTGTTAAAATCTTTTTAGATTATTCTGGAACATGTCTAAATGCAAAGCAGAGTAACAGTAGTAGGAGTTGACTGCTTTATGATTTAGTGTTTTGTATCAATTAAGGGTGTAGTATAAAAAAATAAAACTTATTTCTATTAACTACTATAGCCTGGCTATCCAGCAATTATTATGCCACATGTGATCATTTCTCCTACTTTTTAACTTGCCACAGTTACGACACATGATGAAATTTAGACTCGTGTTATTTGCAATAACACATTTTTACCAGAGATGTCTCCGATTCCCAACATTGTTACTTCAGTGAACAGAGACAGATGGTGAACATTATAACTTATAAAAGTTAAAACTGTTAAGAAATCACTTTTATTTTCTAGTTTATCATCTCTGGATCTGTAACCTTGGGTTCATACAAGGGAACCTTTCGTCCAATTGTAAGTAATCCATATGATGAATTCAACAAATGTCATTGTAGTACTTTAAATATTTGTCTTTTGTGCCATTTCATTGCTATACAAGTGTGTATTTAAAATCATTGTATCACTTAAGAATATTTTGTTCAGTTCTTCCTTTTTCTCTTTTGTTAGATTAAAAGTGCAGTTGTTGTGAACATCATCAGTGTTCTGCTGGCCTTGTCCGGTATCTGCTACTTTTGCTTTGCATTTACTGTCCAACCTGATTTGAATCCCTGTAAAGGCACAGGTGACACTTACTACACCAGGTACTATGACTGCCAATATGTAGCTGAGAAACTGAAGGTAAGTGTTCTCACTGGCATTTTTTATTTTTTTTTAAATATTGTAATCTGTAGAAACTAGTAAATTTGCTTAATATCTTTGTTTATTGTTCACAGCCATTCCTCTTATGTTTATTTGGCTTGTATTAGTTGACATATTCTGACAATCATACTTTTGTTCTGACATTCTTCAGGATATAATAAGTGGAATAAAGGGCATACTGTTGATTTTGTCCATGCTGGAGGTGTGTGTGTGTACAACAACTATCGTCTTTTCTTGCAAGGCTAATATACAAGCCTCTGGGACCAAACTGGTAAGACTTCTAGGATTAGCTTTTTACTGCTATGACTTTCTACTGCTGTGACTCAACCGTCTGACTTTCAGAGTTTACATGTTCTCCCCATGTTTTTGGGCTTACTCTGGGTCCTCTGATTTCCTTCCCCAGTCCACATGTATGATAGGCTGATTAAAATTCATCCCCTGGGCTTTAGGCTTCCTGTGACCCTTGCAATAGCTTGTGAATATAGTCAGAATATTTGGAGATAAACATTGTAACATTATTATGAAATTATGAGCCATATCAAAGCATTGTTTAAATGTTTAAATGAGGAATTTGTTGGTTGTTGGTACTTTAGTATTGGTTTATAAATAAAAAAAACCCTTAATTTTCTGATGCACTTACAAAAGATTTTTTTGTCTTGATTTATAATGACATTAATCTTCATATATTATGACTTTATATACCAAATATTCTGTTTTTACTTTTTAAACTGTGGTCCTAAAATGCCACTGTGCATTTGTCATAAATGTCATAAAGATGTAAACATGTGATTATCATGCTGTGATTTGACCATGTGTTTGCAAACGTGAGCAGTTGTTCTGTTTACCTTGCCTCAAAAATCAATGTTGGCTGATTTTAAGTCATAAAACTGACAGCATGTTTTTTTTTATGAATGACAAATGTCCATAGAGCATTAAGCATCCAATGATAATACTTCCTCACACCAGAGATGAGATTAAAGTACACATTTTAGTTTAATAATTGTATTTCATTATTACCTGAGTTATGTTTATACTCTGTGGTTTACAGGTGTCCCTATAAATGTAATATATGTCAGTAAAAGTGGTTTATCCAGTCAATAATCATACCATCTCTAACCCTCTAACTAACTTGCGCCTAAAATGGCTCTCAGAAATAGAGTTATCATGCATGCCACATTACTTTTGTTTTGAACGCAGGAGGAGGTGGTGCAGGGGAAATGCAGCAGCCAAGATGCTCTACTAAACACAAAAGTGGCTTCACCTCCAGTTTATGAGCCCTGAGTGAACTCATGATTATAAAAGCACTTAATTGTGAAGAGTATAGTATTGTCTAGCCTAGAAAAGTACTTGCACCTTTTTGAACACTAAAGTAATTCACAAATACAATAAACTGATATTGCACTTAAGTTTCATGTATTCTGCTTTTGACATTGCACAAATTGATATAACATTTGATATAACCATTGAAACTGCCTGCTGATATTCTGCATGGTTGTATTTTTCAATAAATCCAGAAGTGTATCAAATGTCTGTTCCTCTTGTCATTGTGTGATATAGTAATACAGTTCGAATAGATTTATCTTCAGAGCGTAGTAGTGGGTTGAGGCAATACCTTTGCTCATTTGCTGGGTCTGCAGTTAGAGCATGTCCTTTTTTATACACACAGACTGATACAGCGTCGGCTCTTTAAAATCATATTACTTGCTTCTCCTCCCACACCCACGACGTAGAACCCTAGTGTAAATACTGCAGTTCGCCACACCACACTACAGAACCCAAAAGCATTTACATAGTACATACTCATCAAGACCACACCGATAGCTCTCCACCTGCAGTCAAAGATTACTCTAGATTAAAGAAGTCCTAAGCTGCCATTTCGCCCTCGATTGCCTTCACCTCATTGCATTCAGAGTGCTGCAGCGGTTTGGACCCCTCCTCGGTTTCTCAGCATCGCCTCTGCAGGGCTCAAGGTAGGGCTTTTTCTTCGAACTCCATGCATGCAAATGCAGTGACAGCATTTTGATTTTTAATCTTTTGCGCTTGTGTTTACTTTAAAATGTAAAGCGTGCGCGTGTGCGTGTGTGATGCGGTTCAGTCCCAGACTGGGATGCTGTGATGTTGCTGTGCTGATTAATGTCGTGTCGCCTGCTGTGTTTGGCTCACACACAGAGCACCATGTCGCTGTATCCGTCTCAGATTAAGGCGTTCAAGAGCAGCGAGCCCAAAACCCTTGGGGTGAGTTGTTTTTCTGATAGGAAGAGATTAGAATATACAATGTAAGTGACCATACGCCATGGATAACAGCATTGCGATTAGTGTCCTATATATTAGTGAGCATAGAACTTGCACTTAATTGTGTCAGACATCAGTCCTGTTCATTTCAAAATTCAATTATATAAATAAAATTCCACTGACTACAAGGAAACACCCATCTCTCTCTCTCTCTCTCTCTCTCTCTCTCTCTCTCTCTCTCTCTCTCTCTCTCTCTCTGGCTCTTTTTCTCTCTCCCTGACACACACGAAAATAAACAAACACGTAAGCAAAGAGATGCAGCAGTGCTTTGGAGTAGATCCATTAGCCAGACTTCTTTTTTTATATTTAGATCACGTGGAGTGCATTATACAGTCATTTTAAATACATTTAAAAAAAATCCACTGTCAATGTAAATAACTGGCAATTACATTTACCTACAAATTGCATTTATTTGCAATATAATAGGTAATCTTTTCTGCAGCCCTAATAGTTCTAAAATCTATAACTGGGATTTTAATAATTGTATTGCAGTTGAACTAACTAATTATGAAAGAGTGGTGTATTTGCTGATATAAGTGGCTTATCTGTTCAAAAGGCAGTTGAGATCATCATTGGCTTGCTGACGGTCACTCTGAGCACGATTGTGTATAAACTGCACTATCACATCCAGAGGGAGGTCATCATTCTCATCCTGAATGGTGCTCAAGTAAGGCCTGGCTCCTATCAATTTATGAATACTGAATATATGTTTCATTATAACATACAATTGTGACAACTCAAGCAGTACCGAGTCTGACTTTTCAGTGGAGTAAGGAGTGCAGAAATTAATAGTCAGTTGTAATTTCAATGTATACAATAAATAAATATATAATAAAATGTTAATATTGATAGTTAAGGGGTCCTGTAGCTTCTTAAAGGTAAACTCTGATTTGGGAACACATTGTTGCTTGGGGTTCTATGCAGTATCTACCAGATGAACAAGTCTTTTTAAGTCCCATTATAGTTGTATATTTAAAGGTGTAGAGTGCTTTTTCTTAGTGTTTATTATAAATAACTAAGCAAAAGAGCTGGTGTGCTTCACATGTCAGGTAATAACATATTTTTGGGTTGTTAAACAATTTAGTTGTCTTAGTTTAACTTTCTGAAGTGATGCAGTGTTTCCTATTGCTCTTTCCTGCAGCTCATTATCACTGGAATTGTCTTGGTGCATACTGGTAGGAGACCGACTAAATGTCTGGTATGATATTTTGTATTCCCTAATGTAAGAGACATTCTCCATATAATGTCTATAATAAATTCATAAAGTGCAACTGTTAAGTACTTGTATTTTAGAAAATGCTGGGCTTGTGCAATCTAGCACTTTGGACAGCACCCAGTGCTGACCTATAGCTGGAATATTGCTTCTTCAGCATCCTAGACATGTGTTTTTAGCCTCTTTTTTGAGGTAAATAGGTAAATGCCTTTCTTAATGATGATGATGATGATAATTTTAGCAGTATTAGCACTGTGACTGAAATACCATTTCAGTGAAGCCAGTAATTAACTTAGATTTCCTCTGCTCAAAGGTTCATCTTTCATTGCACTTCCCTGATGTACTTCAGCTGTTCAGCTGAAAGGCTGATTTATTGTTGAATGTTCAATCTCAAAGCTTTATAGCAGTCAAAATGTAAGATCTGCCATGTCATAAATTGCTTCATGGTCTCTATACTTTTTAGTTTTCATTTTTGTTATATATTATTGTTATTTGATTCTTCCGGCTCATGCCAGTATCAATACTATCTGTGTACAACACATTTGTCACTCTGCTGCTCAGTCTCTCTCTTCTGGGAATGTGTCCAGTTTCACTCACTCTGGACTCAAGGAAGAACTCTATTGAACTCAACACTGCAGTATACAATATACCTGCAATTTACAAGCAGATTTGCATTTTTATACCAAGACTTTACATTTCTCTTTTTTTATTTTTACAGGTGGGTACAACCATTGTCTTGCAGTTGCTAACCGCAGCATTTGATATTGTCGGATTTGGTCTCATAGCCCGACATGTACCCTTTCGTGGGGAATCGTACTACTACAGAGACACTGAGGTAAACATCTGCTACTTTACACACCTGAGAGACTGTTCCCATTATGTAATATGCCAATTCCAAGAAAACACAAACATAATTTTAGAACTGGCTCTCCTGGAAAAAATATTGTATGTTTTGCACCAGTTATGGACTTTTTGTGTTGTCATTATATACATATGTGTGCATGATTATAATTTTCATTATATTCAAATGTGTGATGCTCGAATTGGAAAATGTTATACTTACAAATATCCATGTAGTGCCAATCACATACCAAATATTAAATCAGTAGTATATGTTTTGTTTTGTCAGCTATTACCTGTGAAGCTAGACCTTTCCTTATTTGATTGCAAATGTGGAATTTTCTTTTAATGAAATTAATTTCACAATTAACCATTAGATTGTGGTTCATTCATTGTTTATATACAGTAGAATACATTACAGTATATAGAAAGCATCAGTTATAATATGAAGAAATTGTCATTTAGATGAACCACATTCCAAACTGAATAAGTAGATGGATATCTAGAAAGGTGTGTATCACCTCTGAGAAAGGTGTGACTCCAGGCTCTGCCCTGCTCGTTTCAGTGGTGTTGTGACCCACGTCATTCATTGTGGGCTTGCTGTGGCGAAGGAGATAAAAAGGGACAGAAGGAGGTGAGTTATATTCTGTGCTTTATTGTATACACCATTGACCAGTCTAGTGCAGTAGTTACACAGTATAGTACAATAGAAATATTTTATTGGATATGACAAGGTTTTTGTCTAACCATCAATAAAAAAATCTAAACAGTTTAAGACTGTATTTTCTAACAAAGTATAACATTTTCCAATGTAGCCTTTTGAGCATCTCACACAGGACTGTATTTTATGCACTCTCAGAGAACTTTATAATGAACACCTGTACACCTGCATTATCATGCATTTATCTAATTAGCCAGTTTTGATTTAGCAGCGCATTGCATAAAATCATGCAGATTTGAAATCAGATCAGCTTCAGGTAATGTTCATATCAACCATCAGAAAGGGTAAAAAAAAATCATCTCAGTGATTTTGACCAAGACATGATTGCTTGTGCTAGACAGGCTGGTTTGAGTACTTTTTTTTAAAAAGTAACTGCTGATCTAATGTGATTTTCACACACAATAGTCTCTAGAGTTTACACAGAATGCCATACAAAAAATACATCTAGTCCTGAGGATGGAAAGCTGAGACTGCAGTGGGCACAGGTTCAATAAACTGAACAATTGAAAATGTAAAAATGTAGCCTGGTCTGATGAATCTTTTTTTTAGCTGAATCACACAGATGGTATGGTCGGAATTTGGCGCCAACAACGTGAATCTATGGACCCAACATGACTGTGTAAATAGTCCAGGCTGGAAGTGGAGCAATGTGTCTTAATACACTTTGGACCAGTAAATACCAATCAATCATTACTTGAATGCTACAAGCTAGAGTAATTTATTGCTGACAATGAGCATCCCTTCTTTGCCACAATCTTCATATCATAATGTCTCAAAGCAAAGTCATCTCAAACTGGTTTCATGAAGATGAAAATGAGTTCAGTGGCCTATACATTCAGCAGATCTGAATCTAGTAGAACACTTTTGGGATGTGGTACAACGGGAGATTTACAGCATAAAAAGTGCATCTGAAAAATCTGCAGGAATTGCATGATGAAATCGTGTCAACATAGACCAGATTCTCAAGCGAAAATGTGATTCTAAAGGGGAATCTATGCCACAATGAACTGAGGCTGTCCTAGCCAGCATTAGTATAGTGTTCCTAATAAATTTCTCTGAGTGTATGTAGCTTACATACTGTATATTTTTTTTTAGCTCTGGATAGCATTATACTATTTCTGATATCTTGTTAGCTAAAAAAATCTTTTCTGACTTTTTTTTTTATCAGTTCCTGGTGAATGGCATTTTGGGAACCTTGATTGGCTCTTTGGTATTGGTGTGTATTATCGGTTTGGTTGTGGCACTTTTCGGAGTGTATGCCCTATCTGTTAGTGCTATTAAGGTACGATTTCTGCTACAAAATACTTTATAATATATTTTCATGCACACATTTTGTCATGGCTGCTTTGTAGAATAGTATTTAGCTATAAACTATAAGCTTTATGCATTGGAGTTAAACATTCCATAGCAGACTAAATAATCTTCTTCATTATAAAAATGCACAGTTATAATTAAATGATAATATAATTTAACTTTGATTAAAACTACTGCATTTAATGTTTACATTTCTTTTTACCATTTGCCTCTAGGAGATGACACCTATTCCCAACTCCAATGCAAAATCACAGTACGGTTCTGGAGGACTGGCCAGGACTAATGTGCGTAATGGGAACTAACAGAACAAAATTTCTCACAAGATAAGGTCAACGATTTTAGCACAGTTTCATACCAATCAAAAGAAACAACTGGTTCACCTCTAAATCTCACACAATTAAAAAAAACTTTCATGACAATGTAAATAATTTGTAAAATTGTTAGCTCCTGTTATTTGGCTGTTTTCACCCTCTGCAATGAATTTTGATGGCTACACAGTTGCTAGGACATCATTCATGTCCCACTAATAAACAGGTTTGTTTGCATGAAAATGCTTATGTAGTATCAGTAATCAGCAGGCCATAGATGTGAATGCAGTGAGACTGCTTAGAAATGTAGGTAGCAGTTCTTTTTTTAATATGCTTACTAATGTCCAAATTAGACAGATTGTCCACAAAAATCCATGTACTGGACTTCAACTGCTAAAAATAAAAATAAAGAAAGAAATATGAGTGAAGATATATAGTATAGTGTAGTATTAATGCAAGTCTGTGCTGGGGTGCAGTAGAACATCATATGCATGAAACATCAGTCAAATTATAAGGCTAGCAAAGAGGTAATATACTGAAAAATATTTATTAAGCTTTTCCTAAAAAAAAGAGAAAGAACTGGGTCCTAAATAATCTATTCAAGAAATTAATCTGGCCAACTCAAAAAAACATTAACATTTCACACTAACAATATGTAATCAACATTAGTAATTTGAATGTATTTGTAAGAACATTTGCGTTTTATATTTTTAGCCACCCAAAGTTGACAGACTTTGCAAAAGAACAAAAGCTTGATAAATATTGTCCAGTGTATACACAAAAGTGAGGATGTTTCTATTAAGGGAGAATTGTGACAAGATCATCTAAGTGTTAACAAATGACTGGCATTGCTTGGCTTCTTTTTGACATCCTGTTTTATATTTACTGATACTTCAGGAAAGCTATGATGACTGCCAACTCTGTAAGTGCCACCACTTGTGACCAAAATTAATGGACACTAACAACAAAAAAGTAAGAGGTTGAAGCCTCACTCAAGGGCTCAACCGGTGTAATCTCCTCTTGTGGAAGCATGTTATCAGTTCATGGTACTGTTTGTGTCAGTGTATCATTGCCTTTACAACAGCATGTCAGATTTACATTGTGCTTGTATTCTTCAACTTCTTTATATGTACAGTAGGTATTGAAAATCATAGACAGTTCCATGCGTGTTTATGGATGATTGATGTTTAAAATAAACATGATTTGCTAGACAAACAGCAATGGAATATTTTCTGCATTAATAAGAAATCAAATAAAGTAAATTGTCACACCCACAAAGTAAAATAAATAATCGGTATACCTAAAAATGTATTATGGTAATTTATTGTTTTATTTAAAAACCTAGCATGGTCTTAATGTAATATACTTCATGATTCTTTTTAAAAAGGTGCATTGTCCTGCTCTGATTTTACACTGATTCTTTGCTATGTTGTAGTCACAGTGTGTGCTGGCTTAATGATAAATCTTCACAATCATTAAATGAATGGTTCAGGTTGAATAATTGTAAAAATATTCTGGTAAACTGGTAGACAGATCAGCAATAATACAAAAAAAAGCAAACTCTTGATGCCAAATACAGTTTACAGTCAGTTACAGTCTAAATTTGTGAGATATAATGCATAAATTATTCACTGATGCATCATTGATTTTTTTGGCAAAGGATTTTAATAAAGAATGCAGTATGATGACAAACTCTTTAATGT
This sequence comes from Tachysurus fulvidraco, assembly GCF_022655615.1. NCBI lineage: Eukaryota > Metazoa > Chordata > Actinopteri > Siluriformes > Bagridae > Tachysurus > Tachysurus fulvidraco. The sequence goes on along the minus strand of NC_062520.1, from coordinate 20,740,703 downwards.
CTACCCCTGCTTATTTATATTCACAATCTGAAAGCATCTCCAATTCATTATATAGTACACGATTCGCAGGGTCTGGCATTTTGTAGTGGTAGCAGGAAAAAAATATGGTGCATCTCATTTCTTAAAATGTACCTTCTTTTATCCTTTCCTTGCTTTTCTTTATTGATGCTTAGAACCTCCTTCTGAGGTATCGGGAAAGGATTCAAGAAAAGGAAACATGGAGGCTCAGAACCCCTTGTATACAGTATCTTATACTACAACAAAATGTCAGCCCCTGACACAGCAATGCTTTTGTGATATTCAATAAGGCAGGTGGAGACATTTGCGGTTGAATTTCATTCCTAATTCAAAAACTTAACAAACATATGTACTAAATGAGATGCTGAAGGTGGGAATTCTGGATGAGACACCACTCTCTATAGAGCATAATGAACATATACACATTCACATGCTCACTCCAACCCACCTTTAGTTATGTTTTCAGAAATGCCACCTGGAGACAAGGAGAGCATCACACCAGGGACTCTGATGTTGTGAAGTGACAACGTTACTGTCGGTCAATACTGATTGCACTCTGGATTAACTTTAAATAAAACCTTATTACATTCGTGCCTTACAGTCTTAAATGTTAATGTTTTAGACTAAATTAGATTTTAATAATTATGTGGCAATTTTTTGCAATGCATATTTTAACCTAGAGCTTTTATTTGTATCCAATTGTTTACGAATTGCACTGGCACCTTCCTAATGCTGCCGAACTTTGATTGATTCAATTGGACGAGGTAAACTGAAGAAACAGAAAGTTATTAACTGGAGGATCTGAAAGCATCACTAAAGAAATAAAGCATCCTGTGTGCATTTAATTTCACACCGCACAGAGGTATTCAACGGCACCCATATTGCATCGAATTTCTTGGTTCTCCTTAGATACTCAGTGAGCTAAGAATTCACTGCACCTTCAAACTTCTCGGATTTCTTCTAAATTGTTTGGTGTACTCGAACATACTTGGTTTAGGCTGATTATAAAATATATTTTCTTCAAGAACCATTTCTGTTCCTATAACAGCGTAATAGTATAACATAACGATAAATTGTTTGTTGTGCATAGGCCACCATTTCAAACATGGCCAGTTCATTTTGTGTGCGCGTGCGTGACTTTTACTTTGAAGTTTCGGCAGCCATTTTGGAGGAGAGTGCTAGGCACGGTTGTTTTTTAATGTTTTGCCCAAATGAAACGTCATTTTTGACTGATTATCTATAATAAACGTATGATAGCTAATTTAAATTTGGGAGCTATGTCAAGTCGATGTTAAATGTTGTTCAAAATTATTGAAAATAATGGAGAAAGTACGAAGAATTTTGGTGCATTTATCTAAACATAGTGCAGCTCCACAACCTGCCCAGTTTATTCAGGTCAGTTAGACAAGAGCTGCTGTGAGTGTCAACGATTATACACTTGTACGATTAGTTTGACTGGTGTATTTATATCCCTAGAGCGTTACTGGCCATTTTATTGGACATCTGGACGACCAAACAACCGTGAATTGTTCCTTGGAAAACAACCGATTTGTTTTGTGTGAGGGAAGCGAGGAGAAGGGCGTGGCTCTTAAGGTTAGACTTCAACACGGGTTACGTCATTGCTGAGCACGTCATTACGTCATCACGTCACGAAGAGCCGATAATCATCCCATTAAAGATTTCAGGGTTGCATGTTAAGTGATTTATTGTTAAAATATTTATTAAACAGTATGTCAAAAAAAAAACAGTTCTTAACGTTAGATAGGATAATATTTTTATATAATATTTTAGTATGGTAGTGTGCGGTTCTGCAGCAGATTTTATTTTGCTTGTGGATGAAATTAACTTTCTGCCTCTAGAGGGCGCGGTTCTGCCCAATCAAATTGCTCTCTGCTTCAGAGGCGGCGTCGATTCCTCTAGACACTCTGCGGAGAGGTGTGGATGTGGGCGTGGCTATACTTCTCCAGTCAGCCAATCAGAGGCTGTTGCTGACCAGGCGCGCTCATGCCCTGAGGATTTTCCCTAATGTTTGGGTCCCACCTGGTGAGTGAGATGCTGCTGAGACTGCAGAGTGTGTGCTCTGTTTTTTTTTTTTTCTCATCACTAAACTGCAGATTTAGGAGAGAACAAATGGAATGTCCTGTTTGTGCAGTCTCAGACTGTAAAGGCTAAACTGTAAAACAAAAAATCTGCTGACTTAATTTTGCAATCCAAGGACCAAGAGCACAAAGTGTCACTCTGTGATGCATAATATCTCTTAATACCTAAGGAGCGATGATGCATTCAGCTGTATTACAGATTGTTAACATAGCTAAGCATGAACGTTATTATAAACTAAATATTCTCATGTTCTGCAGGTGGCCATGTGGAACTGGATGAAAAGGTACAATTTGAATTACTAGAGCCAACTAGAGCACTATAGGAAACTTTCAGTAAAATGTGAATACATTGAATTTTAGGTCATAGTTTTACATTCTGTTTAAGTTATTCATTTTGACACAGATCGGTTATGTTCTCAGGCTTTAAATTCAACTACTAAATCAATCATTAAAGAGGTTGATCATAGCAAGCCAGGAAATTCAGTGCTTCTTGATGTGCTGTTGGAATTGTTTGTTATGAACATTTTTGAACTTGCGTGAACTTTTTGGCAATGTACAGCATTAGTGGGTTTGGTGAATATCTGGGCCACTCTCAGAGAACTTTATAATGAGCCTGTACACCTGTATTTTCATGCATTTATCTAATTAGCCAGCTTTGATTTAGCAGCGCATTGCATAAAATCATGCAGATTTGAAATCAGATCAGCTTCAGGTAATGTTCATATCAACCATCAGAATGGGTAAAAAAAAATTATCTCAGTTATTTTCACCAAGACATGATTGCTTGTGCTAGACAGGCTGGTTTGAGTATTTCCATAACTGCTGATCTAATGTGAGTTTCACACACAATAGTCTCTAGAGTTTACACAGAATGCCATACAAAAAAATAAATATAGTGAATGGCAGCCCTGAGGATGGAAAGCTGAGACTGCATTGGGCAAAGGTTCAATAACCTGAACAATTGAAGACTGTAAAAAATGTAGCCTGGTCTGTAGCCTTTTTTTTAGCTGAATCACACAGAATGTATGGACACAACATGTCTGTGTAAATAGTCCAAGCTGGAAGTGGAGCAATGTGTCTTGGTACACTTTGGACCAGTAAATACCAATCAAACATTACTTGAATGCTACAAGCTAGTTGAGTAATTTGTTGCTGACAATGAGCATCCCTTCTTTGCCAAAATTTACCATCTTCATCTCATAATGTTTCAAAGCAAAAGTAATCTCAAACTGGTTTCATGAAGATGAACTTTTTGGCAATGTACAGCATCAGTGGGTATAGTGAATATCTGTGCTAAACCATTTATATAATTATTTATACAATTATTTTAAATATAACAAATATTAAATATTGCTGGCAGTTTGTGAGCAAACCCTTGTACCGTGATACCTATTGTACATGCGAGAATTTGAGAATTGTAAACTTTGAGAATTGTAAAATATATTTTTGTCTAATCGCCCACCGTTTTCAACATGATCTTTCAAAAAATGTAAACAATTAAACTAAGAATATTAAGATTTTTTTTGCATTAACTAGGTATTTAACTAGGTCTTTCAGGACCAGCGCTGGTGTCACAAAATGTATAAAGGGTATTGATCATTTGAAACCAGTGTTTTTGAAAGTCGTGTTTAAAAAAACATGAGAAAAAATATACTGGATATGTTATCATTCTTGTGCTCTTGGAGCTGATTGTACACATTTGAAACTAAACTATTTATTTAAGAACAAAAACTATTTACAGTATGTTCTTGGTTTCTTATGTTTAACCAACTTTTACAGATATTTTACTTCTGCAGATCAACAAGAGGCTCAGTATTCAAATAAAGATCAGCTCATTTGGAATTTAAAATTTACTTTTTCTTTTTACTTGTTTTGAATTAGCTGCTGGATGCAGGCCTGCGGGAGCTGAGGGAGGAAACCGGACTCAAATTAGACGCTGAGGATATCTCCTCCTCTCAGCTGCTAGGCCTCTGGGAGGTGAGCTGATTGTGCTGATGTGTAGACACACTGGACCAAAGTAAATAGTCTTTAGGTTTGCAGCACAGTTTAAAAAAATTTAAAATATTTTAAATAATAGTTTAAAAAATATGAATGTTGCAAATGGCTACAGTGAAATTAGGGATCATTATCGAAATGTCATCAGTATGCGTTGTATTTTTTTAAATTACATTCTTCCACAGTCTGTATACCCACCCATGCTGTCTCGAGGACTGCCCCAGAGACATCACATTGTCACGTACGTGCTGCTTTGCAGTAACCAGACACACCTGCAGCTACAGGTATTGCCAGTCTATGTCATCTAAGCTCAGCCCTATGCAGCAAAAATGCCTTTAATCTCCTGATGGAAGATACATACAGAAACATGTAACTGGACTGTATGTGTGTATCTTTATTAACTGTGACCTTGTCCCTTCTTTTTTTAGTCCTGTATGAAACCAGAGCCTGCTGAAGTGAGTGCTTGTGTGTGGGTTGATGTACGACTGGTCAGGGCTATCGTATCTGCCGTGGATGGGGAGGAAAATTCTTTTCATTTACCTGCTGATCTTCCTCAATCTATAAGGTATTAAGATGCTTCGTTCCTAATTAGAAGTGTGCTTTGCAATAAGCACAACTTATCAACACATCTTCTTAAATATGCACTAGGGCTGCACCATATATATTTTTTAAATAAAAACTTGCAGCATGCAGGTGAGCAGTTCATCTGTTTTTTTGTAAATGTTATGATCATCTTTTGTTTTGTCAAATGCATAGATTTGCCTGTCTGATTAGTATTTTACTCCCAAAACAGTCACTCAGGACTCGGGTAATTTCAGGGTTTAATTATAGTTTTACTAACAAGAGAAGCCCAAGCATTCCCCAGAATATTGGGGAACACTGTACAACAGGGGTGTCCAACCAGTCAGAGACCAAGAGCCACTGTTTTTTACTGTGTTTCCGCAAAGAGCCACATCATACACATGGGCACACATGAACATCACCATTTTTGCTCAAATGATCTTGCTCCGACTGGGAAACCTTGAGGTATTTTCATCCCACCCACATGCGTGTTTGACAAAAATACCGTATTGAACTCAAGCGGAGCGAACACGCACATTAAAAAGACACAAATACAAACTTTGATATGAACGTAAGAGCCGCATGAAACCGGGCAAAAAGCCACATGTGGCTCCGGAGCTGCGGGTTGGCCACCCCTGTTGTAGAACCACCTGTGAACATCATTCATAGTTGAGCTTCAGTAAATGCATATCATAAGTCACAGAATTTAGTATTTAATGTTTTTATCTCTTTAATGCTTCTGATGCTGTGGTGTTTTCTATGTTAGTGTTACTGAGGTATCCCCTGATGGAGAGCTAATTGAGTCCACACTGCCTGTGTCAGTGTTCTGTAACCGGGCTCCAGCCGAAGGTGAGGATGTGGAGCGGGTCAGCACCGGAACCAAGTATGCCTTAGAGCTGTGGCTGAATACTCTGGGTGCTAGCTGTGAAAAGGGCTAACTGCAGCAGATGTGTCGTCACTCTCAGGCCTGATCTGTGGAAGCCAAATAAGCACCTGATATTTGCCTTCATAATCTACATACGTTGTTTACTTTAAGTGCCATCAAAAGAAGATGATGCTCAGATCTTGTGTCTGATAAGCTCTGATAATGTCTCTGCTCATTTTTCTTAAACATTTTTTTCTGAAAGATTTTCTTAGACATGTTAATTAATCTAACATGAAACGTTTGACAACCACAAGGGGGCAGTAAAGATGCTTACTACTGAAACAAACGTTCAATATACTAGTTTCTTGAAATGTGAAGTTTTTCCTTACATTGTAGTATTGTTAATTCAGTGTGTTGATTTAGTAATTCATTATTATGTTCAAATAGTACTGATTTCTTGTTTTTTTTTTCAGTGCATTATACACAAATGATCTTAAACTCATTCCACAGCACTAGGAACTTTGCAAGGCCTGTGGATACAACAGGATCAAGACTTAGAGCATGTCACACAGTCAGTGTTACAAAGGCCATGCTGATTAGTTGAACTGTTGTGCTTTTGTTTCTTGTAAAACAATAAAAGGCCATGCTGATCTGTCCTGGTAGGTTGTTGAATCCTAGTGGAACCGCTTGTGTTTTTTAGAAAATAAAACCCTAGTAGCTGCTACAATCATTGGCATGTTCATTATAGTCATTTGTATGCATTTATATAAAAAAAAGGTATAACAGAATAGCCTTAGAAAAAAAAGAATCTGCACATACAAGCACATCATGAGCTTTTATGCAAATGCATTATGATTTATTTTGTAATTTTTACTAAAATTTCAGTTTGAATTAAAGAAAGACATTAACAGGAATGTAGGATATTTTTACATACAAATACACACAAACAATTGTCCTTTGGGTAGTTCAATCTTAAATCTTATTGGAAGCCTGATTATAAAAGACATTCAATTTTGTAATTCTAAATATATTTTTGGCGCAGTTCCACTGTAGGTGCAACCACTGAGTAATGTGTAAATTAACTGTTGATTAGTTCATTATTTCATATCACCTTGTTACGGGTGAAAGTTTATCAGTTTCGGTCCCGCCTGTCCTGATTATGCCTGGGTGTAACAGGATGTAGGAGATATGAAATAAGTCACAAAACTAATTCTGACTACACAAAACATTAAAGACTACATTTCTACATAGATTTAATAAATGGATTTTCAGATTGTTCTGCACACGCAAACTTTTGATCTACATTTGGAATAACATTTGATTCAATTCTGTATGTTTTTCTTTCTTTCATGAAGAACAGTTCTTTAGAAGAAAGGATTCCACAGCACTCTTAACAGTACTGAAAGTCTGTCTATCACCATTCTGTCTCTTTCCCTCTTCTTCCCTTTGAGACCTGCAGGAGAATCTTTGAGCTGGTCCCATCCACACAAAGAAACCTTTTTATTAGCACAATAGCTTCAGGAAGCAATGACCGTGGGGGCTGAGGTGATCTGGACACTGGCACAGCTTATTATCCCTAAACCTGTCCCCATTCTACACTGTTTAAACAGAGACATCTCTGGTTAGGTTGGCAAAAAATGTATTTGTATATTTGTATTAAACGTTCCTTTTTAAACTGACTATATTTGTATTAAACATATTCCTTTTTAAAATGACACATTTTCCTCATTTTTCCCCCAGACAGAATATATATTGTAATAAATCATTCTTTGTTGCAAAGCTTCGGAGACCAAAAAAATAACAAAACTGTTAGCAAGTTGGAAACGGTTCAGTTTACTATTTCAATCTAACGTATTTGTAATCACTGTCAATTAACCATTTTAAAGTACTGTCTCAACAAACAGTCCAAAGTGAAGTTTATATGTAGTGGTTGGTGATTGCTCTTAAATCGGTGTTACATGTTCAGAATATTGTACAGTATGATCCCTGCTGGTCATTTAGTATTACAGTCTGTGAACAGCTTTTACGTGGTGCCTCTTGAATCGCTGAACTGGCAAGTTGAAAAGTAGAACACAAAAGACCAACAGCACCTGAATGTTTTTGCTGAGTAGTGGTGAGTAAATTATTCCATGGGTTTCACTGTTTGATTCAAAAGTTGTACCACTTGACTTTAAGCCCAGGGCGTTCACTTGTTCACTGTGTATGTTCCAGACCGGTTTTTCTGAGGTCTCTCTGGGTCTAAATCCTGTTAATTAAAATTCTGTTAGAGTATTAGTGCTGTTTACAGTATGTACTGAAATGACGAATATTTACAACAATTTCACTGACTTTTTCCCATAGTTTCATAGTTCACCGAATTAAGTTCCAGTGAGTAAATAAAGGGCAAAACCCCTTCTGTGTGAGCTGCTGTGTGTGAGTTTGTTGTAGTGTCGACAGCATGCAGGCTTATTTATGGCCTATCAATGGCCTCTTTGTGTGGGAGAAATGGAGCAACAGTCTTCATTGACTTCAAACAGAGTCCCAGCATCATAGTTTAGACATTTTAATATCATACGTATAATGAAGGGTATATAACTACTCTTTAATATATTTGTTTAATCAATGTGTAACATATAGTCCCAGGAGCATATATTACTGTCTGTACCACATCCCACCCACTTAATGGCATTTTTAATCTCTTTGGCCAAAAATAATGAGGCCAGTTCTATGGTATTTATAGATATTAAACTGCAGAAATGTTTGAGACTGTAAAATTCTCATTGATGAAAACAACTGTGTATTAAATGATGTGTGCTTGCATGCGTGTGTGAAGGCAGTGTTCTTTCTATCTGTAGATGAATGGAGACAGTGCAGTGTGAGGTCTGATAAAGCTCTAGCTCCAGGGCAGTTGCGGGAAAGAGAAAGACAGAGTGGGAGTAGAGTTTCCCACGCCTCAGGTTTCCCTGTCAAAGCTGGCTGGGCACAAAGGGAGCCCTTTACAGGTGGGAGGGAAGTAGGACTGCGGGCTGTTTAGTAATTGCAGCCAGTTTTGCCTGGACGAACACAGAGATGGGGATGCTTGGGGAGCCCATGCAAGAGTCTGTTGTTACTTCCACATCTCTATATCTGATTGCCAAGTATGTAGGATATGTAGTGCTGCATATATGACAAAGTGTAAATGTGTGTGACTAAACAACATTTAATCTGTAATCTGTATCACAGTTTCAGTTTACAAATTCAACTACTTGTTACAAATTGATCTTAGAGTAGTATATATTTGGAAGTCTGAGTTTTTAATTTGAGTTAATCTCTAAGTTGAGTGACATAATATTATGACTTTTATAGAGCCAGTAGTGATTTCTTACTGCATCTATAGTCTGAAAGCAGTAGTCCCAAAGTAGGTAGGTTAGATGCTATTTTTTTAAGTGTTTAAAGAACAGCGTGCCATTATACCCTTCATGCCAGATTTCACACAGTACCCAGGACTCCTAAAGGTTCTTTGTCTTTTAACTTTTTTGCCAGTATGTAAAAAATTCCATTAATACTTTGTGCTTACACTGAGGACACCCTCACACCATCTTGCTTCACTGAAAAGGTTCTGATTGGTGTGAATGCTCCATTATATTAAAATTAAAGTGTGTAAAGCCAAAAATTAGATGGAGGTATAGATGGAGATTCACTCACCAATGATTTGCCGTTGTGTGAGTCATACGTGCTTTGAGTGGAGTACATAGGAATGTCGGGATTATAATAGCCTGTTGGGTCTGGATCAGATACATGCATGAAGCCACGCTGTTTCCAGCAACAGCACCAAAACAGCAGCTGTGAGGAGGAGCATGCTTTATTTCATGTTTCAGAAAAACAACAATGACACAAAAACCATGTTCCATTCACAGCAAAAGTTCACCAGTGTGAAAAACAAACTTGTTGCACCCAAGTAAAAAAATCAAGTATTTAGTGAAGAAATCTGACAAGAGCTCCACTATGTAACAATATATTTATGGAAAGAAACAAGAAACATGGAGGAATGTTACAGTATGATACAGCTTTGATAAATTTTTTAATGTTTTGATTGGTACGTAGTTTATTTAAGGCTCACCAGCAGTATGAGGAGGACAAGCATGAAGAATAGTATGATAGCCGCCAGCACGAGGATGGCAATGCCCCAACCAGGCACACCCTGCACTGTTGCCACTGTGTCTGATCCTTCAGGTCCTGTGGGCTTTTGTGTTATCGTTTTACTCTGAATTTCTGAAGAACTGGAAGTTGACATGGCTGAAATTTTGGTTCTTGGACGTACTGTTGTCGTTGAAGAAGTGGAAGCAGAGGTGGTCGAAATGTTGTGGCTTTGATTTGTTGTTGGGGTTGAAGAAATGGAAGCAGACGTGGTTGTTGTCTTGTTGCTTGTATGTACTGTTGTGGTTAAAAAACTGGAAGCAGAGGTGGTCAAAATGTTGTGGCTTGGATTTGTTGTTGGGGTTGAAGAAATGGAAGCAGACGTGGTTGTTTTCTTGTTGCTTGTATGTACTGTTGAGGTTGAAAAACTGGAAGCAGAGGTGGTCAAAATGTTGTGGCTTGGATTTGTTGTTGGGGTTGAAGAAATGGAAGCAGACGTGGTTGTTTTCTTGTTGCTTGTATGTACTGTTGAGGTTGAAAAACTGGAAGCAGAGGTGGTCAAAATGTTGTGGCTTGGATTTGTTGTTGGGGTTGAAGAAATGGAAGCAGACGTGGTTGTTTTCTTGTTGCTTGTATGTACTGTTGAGGTTGAAAAACTGGAAGCAGAGGTGGTCAAAATGTTGTGGCTTGGATTTGTTGGGGCTGAAGAATCGAACATGTGCGTTCTTGAAGGACTGGTAGTAGGTGTCATGTTGTCTGATGGACTGTTGGAAGGGCTGTTGTTAGAATGAGCTTGGGTGGAAGTTTTGGGCGGTTGGGTTTTATCTTTTGATTTGTCTAGGCCATTAGTGCTGATTGAGGCTGAAGTTGTAGAAATTGCAGAGTTTGTAGAGTTGTCATGAGTTTCGGGGATGGAGATGGATATTGTCATAGAGGGGACAGCAATGGCTTCCTGATCTGCAAGGGGAAGACAGAATACTAGTATTTAAGGTTTTACAATCATGCATTATCCTGTAATGCATTTATAATCTATAATGTATTTACTACATGTAATGAGAATGTTTTTAAGTTAAACATCTGTAACTGTTGCATAATTCTGTAGCTCAAAGTCATTCACCAGCTTGTTGAATTGCAGTAAAAATTCATTGAAGTTTCTTTAAAGAAACAATATGAGGGATGTTTTTACCTGCAGTATAGTTGATGTTTAGGTCCAACCTAAGCGGTGAGTGGTGTTGCATATAATTTTTAACAAAGATCTGCTTCACAATCTCTCCACTTTTTTGTTTTGATCCAAATATCACTGTGGAATTGGCAATCACAGATCCATTGCTGAGGAAAATAAAATGTACATATTATGAAAAGGATTAGAGAAGATTTACACCTGGCCATGGCTTGCAAAAACAAGTCTGTTCTTTTTTGATCAAATTTAATATATGACTTTATTATTTCTAATGTATTTGCTGTATAAATGTTGTTGTTGTTGTTGTTGTTGTTGTTTTTACCTGAAAGTCATCTCTGTAATCTCTTGATACTGAACAGATGGTGTAAATTTGTAGATCTCAAAAAACTAAAAAAAAGGGAAAACAAAGATGTTTAAAAATTAATGAGACATAAAATATGAATACTGCTAATAATGTAAGTCAGTCACATTCTTTGAGTGTATGATTACTCTAACTACTTAATGAAGTTATTTGAGGGTTACCTTGTGTCTTTTTTGTGTCTGAGAAAAATTAAGCCTCTTACCACATTTTCAACTTTCTGTCTTAGTGTTTTATAGTTCTGCGATTGGTGGTCCTCAAGAGAATCGTTGTAAATTTGATTGATTATTTTTATGCTAATCATAAAGGCAGAGCTTTCATTTTTTGAAGTTCTTGTGCCAACTGCAGGAGCTGCTGTGACATCACCACTGGTAATTACACCTGCACAAACAAAGCCAAGGAAAATATTTACTTAAGATTGTCACCTATTTGTCAAATGGTCAAATCATTTTTATCGCAAGACATTTTGAGATAAAAACATAAAGACAATGCAGTTTAACATTTATTTTAAGAATTTTTCATTCAAAATTCTTTTGGGATAACTGGATTGTAGATAGACAATAGATGTGTGCCAATGACATCAGAGAATATTTTACAAAAACTAAATCATCTCCTTTATAATAATAATAATAATAATAATAATAATAATAATAATAATAATAATAATAATAATAATAATAATAATAATAATAAAGATTGTGAAAGATTGATTTTTTTAATTAATATTTAAAGACAACAACAATAATAATCTAAAAAAATAATAATAAATGTTGTCCTAGATTCTTGAAGATGTGAACATTTGGAATACATTCTAATGTATTCATTCTATACATGTTGTCTTGTGGTATTTGATTTTATACATTATATTGAACAGGTTTGCTTTCATCATTGTACTTTATACTATATAGTCCATTTGTGTTAGGACGTTTTAAGAGAAACATTTTTCAAAGTTTGCAGAAAAGTTCAGAATTGTAAAAAAATATTGCAAATTGCAAAATACCTGTTCTCTCCTGTAGATACAGAATATATTAACACCTTACCTGACCACAGGAGCCCAATAATCCAAAAAAGATTCATCATTTCTCTAATGATTATGCACATTAGTGCTAATCCTTCAGCCTGTAAACTTTTCTGCTCAGCTTTTGTCCTAAGAGAAACAGTACTTTAGATGCAGTGCCTCACTCTGAGAGTGAACAGTCTCTTTATTGTCTGAGCACCTGAGCAGGCACTGGGGTGGGACCCATCTGCTTAATCAGTGGTCCACATTCACATGGATACCTTATTTTACACAGGCAGATAAATGGACTAATGATTCTGTATACAAATAATCATAGATCGAGTTTGAATGAAAAATATTTTCTGCAACTGTTAAAGATTCCTGTATTGTTTGAAGAGGTCACCAATAAGATAATGGAAACCTCCTCAAGGTGTTCATCCTTATCTGATGCTCAGTACTGCCCACTAGTGATCCATTGTGGAGCTTTATTGAGGATCACATAGCTGTTACAAAAGATTAATAAATGTAGATCAAGGAAATTTCTCACAGATAAAGAGCAGTTCAAACATGTGAACCTGTGCCACACAAGCAAGATGGCTGTGTGATAATATTAACAATAAAACACAGTTATGGAAAATTTGAAAGTAGGTAGCATCTTTGCGGTTTTTAAATTGAGGTCACGACACTTCAGAAGCTAATGTTAGCAGTTTTTTTTTCATCAGTCGAAGCGGTTAGTCAAGAAAACAAGATGCTTTACAGTTACTTTCTGATTTTTCTCTTTCAGCTTATATGTACTGGTAAGGCAGTTTATCTTTATATATATATATATATATATATATGTGTGTGTGTGTGTGTGTGTGTGTGTGTGTGTGTGTGTGTGTGTGTGTGTGTGTGTACAAGTTATGTACATTTTCTTCACTGAAACAATGAAAATTCCTTTGTTTGTTTGTTTGACTTTTTTCTTCTTTGTGTTATAGGAGGTTGTCTGGTCTTCCAGTCTTCTAGTATGACTGTGGAGGTTGAAACAAACGTTACATTAGTATGTGATATTTCAAATGCATTTGGTCAGTGTTCCTCTGTCAGATGGCTGCTCTACCACCAAGAAAATGGCCTTAAAATCTACATCTTAGGCATCAGGACCATTAATAGAAAGGCAGAGCAGGACACACTATGTAGACTACAAATTACCAAAGTCCGTCTTTCAGATAATGGCACATTTTATTGCTTACTCCTGAATGAAGGTGTGGATTTTATGGGTAATGGAACAGCGCTGACAGTCCTGGGTAAATTTCCTTAATAAATTTTGTTATTTTTGTATTTAGATGTGCAGTCTGTTTTCGGGTCTCTAGTGTGGTTTGATTTCTTTTTTTTTTTTTTCACAGCTCCAGATATAACCAGCAAGCAGAAAGTGAACACTTATGACCACAAGACTAATTTAGAACAAGGTTTTTTTTTGTTTTGTTTTTAATAATGTTCATTATTATTATTGTTGTTGCACAATACTGCCTTATTTTGTTTTTAGGAGTTTGTTGGGTTTTCAATTTTAATGTTGTTTTACATTTTATACTTTAATTTTAGTGGAATAATTAATTATTAATTAATAATTAATCAGGGTTTTTTTGCCCACAAGATTTCTAATGGCTTATTCAAAAATTGCTCTTTCTCAACCATAAATAAGAATTTTGATGCCATGCCACCGTTATTTACAACATTATGACTTTATTTAGAAGTACAGTGTTAAAGTACTGCTAACTGAGGAACACTCTCTGTGTTTTAGCTCTAATTAAATGATCTCTATAATTTATAAACCATCTGTTCAATGATTTTCTTGCAGTTCATGAGCATCAGTGTTTAGTCCCTATAGCTGTTTTGGGAGGAATCTCACTTCTGATCTTCTTAGGAATTTTAGCATTGTTTGCCTACCACAGAAGAGGTATGTAATGAATATGCAATGTAAAAACAAACAAACAAACAAACAAATAAATAAATAAATAAATAAAAGATTATATCATGGATTAAGATGTTACTGGTAGTCTGTAAATTGTAAGCCTACTAAATATATATAATGTAAAAATATAGATTTATGATATTTTGAAAAATGAGTGTTTATATTATGAAGTAATATAACAATATATTTCAAATCACAATAGTTTTCAAATGAGGTTTCTGTTTTCTCCAGCTATTTTGATGCATCGGAGGGACAATAATGTATCACAGAACCATCAGCAAGTAAGTATAAAAAGCACAGCTATAATAATATATTTTTACAGAGCCAGCGAAGTAACAGTTACACATTCTGTATATTTACTGAAATGTTGTGAAAGTTAATAAAATATCATTATGATGGACTTTAGACTTTACTCCTAGTCATTAGGTCAACACAATATTTTGTATAAATTGTGTTAAATTATGTGACTGTTTTTGAGAGCTAATAACGACATCTAGGGTTAGCCCATGGCTTGTCGATTAATGTACTTTTGGGGACGAATAGGTGGAAAATACAGAATTACTTACCTGGATCTGTCATTTTTATTTTACTTTCAAAAATATTTATTTAAATGTGTCTGTAATTATTCTCCACAGTCCTTCAGTGAGACCCTGTACGCTACCCTCATGTTTGTAACCCGGAGACACGAGCGTGCTGCATAATCCTGAACCTAAGTCTTTAGTGGTAAACATCATTTTGGTTAAATCTAACATTTTAAAGGTCCTGCACATTCTGTATGACTGCTTTTTTTGTAGCATAACTTTACCATCTATCTTGGCATGAAACTAATTTTACTTTGTACATTTACTCTTTTTGCTAAATGTCAGTAATGTCAGCAATGTAACTGAAACGTGTTCAATTCTCAGGGCCAGTTCTTGATGCTTCATGTACTGAAATCTTTCTTGCTTTCTATACTACAGCGAACCTTATTTTACTCAGTGCTAAATTCTAAAGCCATTTATAACTTGACTGAGTAACTTGAGTAAAAATCTATAGATGTGCTCATTTACAGCCCTACGTGTGATTTAATTCTAATAGTGTTGTGATTTGCTGTAACCTGCAAAAAAAATTCCACATCCACAGGAAGTATTTTTATCCAATGACGTACACATATACAGTACAGACAAAAAGTTTGGACACACCATCTCATTCAAATAATTTTCTTTATTTTCATGACTATGAAAATTGTAGATTCACACTGCATCAAAACTATGAATTAACACATGTGGAATTATATACGTACATAAAAAAAAAGTGTGAAACAACTGAAAATATGTCATATTCTAGGTTCTTCAAAGTAGCCACCTTTTGCTTTGATTACTGCTTTGCACACTCTTGGCATTGTCTTGATGAGCTTCAAGAGGTAGTCACCTGAAATGGTCTTCCAACAGTCATGAAGGAGTTCCCAGAGATGCTTAGCACTTGTTCACTGCTTAGCACTTGTTCACGCCTTCACTCTGCGGTCCAGCTCACCCCAAACCATCTCAATTGGGTTCAGGTCCGGTGACTGTGGAGGGCAAATAGCCCTTACACAGCCTGGAGGTGTGTTTGGAGTCATTGTCCTGTTACAAAGGTGGTGTGTCTAAACTTTTGGAAGGTGTGTCCAAACTTTTGGTCTGCACTGTACATTTTTTTTTGTACATTGCGCTTATTATTTAAATGGACTATAATTAGGCTCAATATTACAATATTAGACCCATAGAGTTTTTTTGTTTGTTTGTTTGTTTGTTTGCTTGTATTTTAAACCCATTCCATATTAGTAAAATGAGATAACAACTATAAGAAATCAATCATAAATACTATAACTTTGATAACGGTTTGTTGTTGTTTCCACCACTGTAACAATATTAGAAAATCATAGACTCCTGGATATGCTTCACCACACCAACCCACCCCCCGTGGGTCATTAAACCCCACTTAGAGAACTACTCGCATGTACATTATAACTTGACTCCTTTTGAACCCACAATAATTATTTGGTTCTGGGCAGGAAATCAAGTGCTATTCTGGATGCTGGCCAAATCTATCAGCCAGGTCCCAACAAGAAGGCAGCAGATTTGCCTTTATCGATAGGCCAGTAAAGTACATTGTCATAGTTACATTTTGGCTAGCTTTGAGCTGTGATTTTACTTTTGACATTTTGTTTTTTTGGCCTTAATTAAAAAGACGAGAACACAAAGTGGTTGTGAATGTGGTTTATTTGTCAAGACAGAGGTACCTTTTAACAGTCAAAATGACCAAGATCATATGAGTTTTGCAAAAAGAAGTGCAGAAACATGGAGACCTTTCTGGCCTCTAAAACGAATAAACAGAACTTCCCTTTATCTCTGAACACAGCATGTGATGTCATGTCTTGCGAATGTTCTGGCCCACATCTTGCCAGCGGCGATGTTCAACTGTTGCGACACAGATTCAAATTAATGTCTAGCTTCATGTCCCTCTGCATCTATAAAACAACATCCTCATGTATGACACCATCATATGCCTAAATTGTTTTCAGATTTTGGTATACTAATACTAGGCATGATATAAAACATTATCTACTAGCATCATGGCTAGAGAATTCTAGTTTTGTCCAACAAAAATGAATTGCATATGAACTGAGGCTGTTGGGCAAATGTGTTATTTATAAATGTGTTTTTATTGTTACATATTAAATGCCATAACAGTCTATGATTCTGTTTATGATTAAAATTTGTATGATTTGATTTATGAATCTTTTCTGTTTTCTCTGAATGCAGATGAGTTTCATTAGAACTACATGTACGTAGATCTCCATTTATTCATCCATTCATGTTCAGTAACATCTCTTCATTAAGTAATTCTTTTCTGTATGTAGAACAATACACATCAACAATCTGTCCTGGTCTGGTAGACCACCACTCATTCATTCGTTCAGTCGTTCATTCATTCATTCATTCATTTGTAAATTTATTCATTCGTTCATTTATTTATTGTTTTATTCATTCATTCATTCATTCATGCACATCATTTAGCAGATGCCATTATATCCAGAGCGTCTTACATTTTTATACAACTGAGCAATAGAGGGTTAAGGGCCTTGCTCAGGGGCTCAGCAGTGGCAGCCTGGTGGACGTAAGAATCGAACTCACAAGCTTCCAATTGGTAGCCCAACACCTTAACAACAAGGCTACCACATGCCTAAATAATTTTGCATTTCACTCTGTGGGAATAGAACCTGTGTTGTTGTGTTCAGAGTCCAATGTCCTAACCATTATATTTCTTTTTTATTTACATTTCCAGCCACCCTTATATTCAGAGCAACTTACATTATCTCTTTATATACACACACACACACACAACTGAGCAATTGACGATTAAGGGCCTTGCTCAGGGGCCCAACAGTGGCAGTTTTATGGACCTGGGATTGAACTCACAACACCTTAACCACTAGGCTACCACATGGCCATTCATTCATTCATTCATTCATTCATTCATTCATTCATTCATTCATTCATGCATTCATTTTCATTCATGTGTTCATTTACTAGTACATTCATTTGTTCATTCATCCATTCATTCATTCAAGTCAGTTATTTATTTATTTATTTATTTATTTATTTATTTATTTATTTATTTATTTATTTATTTATTCAGTCGGTTATTCATTCATTCATTCATTCATTCATCTATTTGTTAATTTATTAATTTATTCGTTTAGTATTTCATTCATTCATTCGTTCATTCATTCAGTTGTTTATTTATTTATTTGTTCATTTATTTTCAGTAACACATCTTGGTCAATTACATGCCATCAATCAAGTAAAAGTAATTGAAATGCAATTAAAATATTAAAACTAATAAAACATAAGAAAATCACATTTGTTTATTTTCCCTAAACAAATACAATTAAAATTCAATTAAATATTAAAATAAACCACATAGCTAATATAAACTTTTATTTAGATATATATTTATATTTTGTTTATATTATTTTATAAATTATACAACAATTTAATATGCGCCGCGGTAAAAGATTATTTCCGAGTCAAAGTTCATTTGAGTTAAACAAGATGGCGGCTCCCTCAGAGTTGTTTTGCTGGAAAGGCAGTTGGGGTTTACCTTCTGTTGATACTGACAGTCTAATTGTGTTGGTAAGCCGTGATATTGGTTTATTCTTCTACTATAACCGGATTTAACTCAATCAGCGTGCGTTTATTCCTCTTGAGATCCAGCTTGTTGTTGCCTGTTAGCACTGACTGGTGTGACATTTCTCAGCATCAGGGTTGCATTTATATACAGGAGGATTTTAATAACGCTGCAGTCTTACACATAATTATTTCTGTTAGGAAAACACACGTCATGCTCGGATACTAGGCTTCGGGTGTTAAATATAAATGTAAATAAACCCAAACAAGCTCTGCTATTTTCCAGCAGCTTTGAGCTTCTTTATACAGTCAGTTTTTAGTACTGAACAAACTGATATTCTGATGCTGAGGAGAAACATATAAACACTTCTGGCCCATCATATACTGTACAAACTGCCCTTTTATTTGCAGAACAAACTATTATTTAAGATTTGGGAATTGAATAGTTATATTAAATCGATAAATCGTTCATTGTATTTCATGCTGTACAGTTTCACTCATAACAATGTGAAAACAGATCCAGCTTGTATTTTTCTGGTTAGATTTGCATTGGCTCTGGAGTCTGTCGAAAGCACATTGGGCATTAAGTAGGCATACATCCAGCATTTAGCAGGCACACTTATCCAGAGTGACTTATATTATCTCCAAAAAAAGTATACAGCTGTAGAAAGATCAAGTCTCTGAATATTTATGCATCACGACTTTGTGTCAGGCAGCGATTTCACATGTGGAAACTGTGTTCCTGGGTTCGAGCTCACAACCTTCTGATCAGTAGCCCGACACCTTCACCACTAGGCTACAACGTACCTGTACACTCTCATTATGGATAACTGGATCTTACACAAGGGCACATTTGAAAGCGTTAAAAAGTTTGACCTTTTTTACAACAACTACAGCTAAGAAAAACAGATTTCATGCTTTCAGATTTTTCCAGTTTCATTCATGTAGGAACATGGAAACTTCCACAGCAGGATGCATGGGCAAGTGTTTTTATGACTCGTCTAACAGCTGGTTTGGGTTTAAACACTGCTTAAAATAAATGTTTAACTGTTGCATTAATCTAGGAGTTAAGAAAATGACTTTTATTTTATGGCTGCACTTGAAATCAGGAAAATACAAGAGAGGGATTCGAGAAGCAGCAAAGCACATACAGCTCATTAGATTATGACTAGGATAGTGCAAATGAGGGAAAAATTTCTTGCATTCAGTCAGAATAGCAAACATCTGTATCAACCAGTAAACAGACTCTTGCACTGGCACCTACATACAGTAGAGGGAAGTTCTTTTTGTTTCAGTTCTGTGATGTTTCACTTCTTTTCTAGTTGAACACTTGATGTTGGGATGTGGCAGCCTAGTGGTTAAGGTGTTGGGGTACCAATCAGAAGGTTGTGAGTTTGATTCCTACATCCACCAAGCTGCCACTTCTGGGCCCCTGAGCAAGGCCCTTAACCCTCAATTGCTCAGTTGTATAAAAAAATAGATAAAATGTAAGTCGCTCTGGATAAGGGCATCTGCTAAATGCTGTAAATGTAAAAGTAACACAGTTTCCACATGCTAAATCGCTGCCTGAATATTCTGAGACTTGATCGCACTACAGCGGTATACTTTTTTTGTTTCTTATTTACTCTTCAAATTTCAATCGTGCACTTTGCATTATGGTTGGTTAATGGTCAGTCCTGGCGTGATGCATTTCTGAAGAAAGTACAATGTTCTTTGAACATCTAACCAGCTAGCTAGATTGCTGTTGGTAAGAAACTGTATTCTGACTAATCTGCATTCTGCAAATTTTATTACATATTTATTAGAAGGTTCAGTCATCTAGGTAGTGTTAGCATTGTGGCGTGCTGCATAACGATGCAAAAACAGGAGGATGTGCATCATAAAAATTCTATTAATTATGCATGTACTGCATTTGCGCTTTTTGCACACCAGAGGTCCCAATCTGTGTCTCCCTTAAATTTAAAATAAACAGAGAGCAAACTGGTCATGTAATCATGTCTTTCATGGAGAGTCTGCTACAAAACAGGAATCATTTGCACTTTGAGACCACATAGTTACCATAAAAGAGAAAGTTCCCTGGTGGTCAAGTGGCAGGACCTTGTGCTCTCACTGCCCCAAACCCAGCCACTGAGGGGTTAAGCCTCAGTGTTCGTCCCAAGCACAGATAAAATAGGAGGGTTTTGTCAGGAAGGGCATCCGGCGTAAAACCTGTGCCAAATCAAAATATGTGGATCGAATGCTCTGCTGTGGTGATGCCGAACAGGGAGCAGCCAAAGGACAACATAAAAAATGAAACCAACTCCAGCTTTGTTCACTTCACTGCATAAGAAAGATACACTGATTTTTTTTTTACCAACATTGAAGCTCTATTTCTCATGCACTGCTACAGAGCTTATTATCTTTTAATCAATCATTTTCCCTGGTCAGAGTCTTTATATAAATGAATATACATTTCTTTATTTACTTGTTATAGTGTAATACATTTTAGTCATTTCAGTTCAAATATTTCCTAATTCATTCATATTCCAAGATTATCGAATCCCGTATCTTGAATCGACAGGTTTGTACCTTACACTTTAAATGTACATTCTCCACCCTTCCACATGCTCGATCTGCCAGAAGGACATGGTGCTAGCCTTATTTCTACATTGGCTCAAGCTTCCAAGATTGCTCATTTTTGGGGTTTCTAGTTGGATATTCCTGCATTGAATGCTTTGAGCTGTGATATTCACTGTGGCCATTTTTTTAGTGTTTTGCGTAGCATCAATGATAGAAATATTAATTTCCTGGATGCTTTTGATTCCTTAGAAATCTGATCTTCATACAGTGCTGTTGAGCTCACAGTGTGAAAGCGTTTAGAAATGTTTGGTTTTGAGGGAAATAGATAATGAAGTGATAATTACATATGATTAATACAGCTATCAAAAGCAGAATAGCAGTTGGCTGATATTTGCATTGTTTTAATGAAACAAATTTCATAAATAAAACCATGACTCACATGAGATCATTTATGTGGCTTCTTCATGGAAAGAGTTTCTTCTGTGGGTTTATTTTACTATATATATGTAATATATACTCAGTGGAAAAGTTTATATATATATATATATATATATATATATATATATATATATATAAACTTTTTCACTCCGTCTCAGCCTCACCAGGAAATCCCTGTCCATATCTCAGTAACGCTGTAGGAGCCACATGGAATTAATTTCCGTAGTTTCAGGATCCCCCACCTTTTTTCTTTAGCTTTCAAATGATGTGGCGTACTTGCAGGAGGTGCCTTCAGAAGAACTTTCCTCTACTTGGTGGTTGGGAAAATGCCTGTGGCAGTTTTTCCTCTGTGTTGTAGGGTCTATAACTACAGGCTGATTCGTGACACATCGGTGTACACTCACACAGACTGTCTGGAAAATTATAGCCCGGTTCCATTCAGTTTTCCACATGATTTCTGGCTTGTTCTTGCAACAAATAAACTAACAGTAAAGCGGAGGCAGCCGAAGACCAAACGTCTGTTTGACTGAACTTAGTGAACATTGTGATGTAGGATCTGTGTAAAGAAACACCTTCAGCTGATTTCAGTGAGGATTGGAGGACTTGAGTTAAATTAATCTGTTAATCTAGGCCAGAAGGTTTTATTAATACTGTACTAGTCTTAGCCGAAGAAAACAATCTTAGCCGTAGAGCTTGTTTTGATCACGTTCGTTTTGGTTCCGTTGCCATCCAGTTTCAGTTTCAATATTTTATTGACACCTCATGATCATATTTGAAGAGATTACACATTACACCCAGTGTTAAACCATAGATTCGTTCAATATGCATGAGTTATTTTCACAGCTAAATCTCACAATTTATACTGTGGTGAAATTGCAGCTGAGCATGGTTTATAGCAGAAAGTCCATTTGGAATGGTGCTTATGGCATTTTTATATGAACTGGTGCTGTGTTGTAAACTAAACTGTCAGCAGAAGCAGTTTGGCCTGTAGCTACTTTCCTGTTCGTGTTTCTGTTGGACAGCACATGGGCATTCTCGTCTCTGGTTTTACGACACAGTTTAAAAACCTACAGGAATTCTCCAATAATCTGAAATGCATGATGTCAGTCTTTGTGGGTAACGGTGGCTACATCACGTCGGATCTGTTTCTGTTTCCACTGCGCTGCTCATTTTGGCAGTAACGCTGAACCGCACAGTGACAGTAAAGACACTTGGGTTTCATTTGACTTCTAATTTCTGAATTATAAAACTGCAAAAAAGATGGAAAGTTCCAGGACTTTTATTGTAGAATATGTATATACAATCAGCCTCGACTAGCCCAAAAGCACCTGGACTTTCTGACAGTGTTTACACGCTGACCATTTCAATCTATTCTTAACCTTTTCATTGGATTTTCATTTCTATTCAGAAATGTCCAAATATTTCTGTGAGGTTCATTGTTTTCTGTCGTTAAAACTAGAAAACTGAAAATAATTCTCAACCTTTCAAAAGACAGTGTTTGTTCATTTAAAGATTTCCGTTGCTTTGTTAGATTTTTTTGGTCGTATATAAACTATTCATAAGCCTATAGTGCTCTAGACTCTGGGGAGGTTTTGCTGTCACAACCATCGTGCAGTAAAATTTTATTACCGCTTGAAATGAAATAAAAAGCAGTGATTTTTCTGTTCTGTTTGTGGTTGTACTAGATATGTAATTTCACCACTACTTAACTTTTTGTGTGTGTGTGGGTCTTCTGGCATGCTGTTTTTTCCTCAGTCCATTCTCTTTGTAATTCCTGAAGCGGCTTAAAAAAAGGGGGGGATCTCAAGACCTGCAGACATTGTGGAAGAAATTTAGCAGTGTTTTCCATGACGTCCTCTTCTCCTCTCACTCTTTTTCTCTTTCACTCTCTTTCTCTCTCGTTCTCGCAGCAATAATTTCAAACGTTGATGCAAGTAGATTTCATGGTTCTCATCTAATGTATATGGCACCCAAACTATTCTGAAGCTATAAATAACACCATTCTTGTTTCTGTCTTGATTCCTCCGCCAATAATCTTTATACTCAATCTAATACTGAAAAAATGCTGGGATATAAATAACTTCAAGCTATGTTTGGCTTTTAGTAGTTAATAACACAGCTCTGTGGCTATAACGTCTTCGACAGGAATTAAACGGCAAGTTCAAGTTTGATCCACATGCACTGATGGGTTAAGTGGCTGTTTTCTTTTCAGTCAGAAGAGCTGCGAGTGTGTTTCCGTTCTCAAGATTAAATAAGCAGAGCTTGGCTTCCTGTCTTCCACTACCAAGTCTGTTTAACCCAAAGTCACCGTTGCACTAAATCACAACCTCATGCTTCTATGTTATGAGGAATATCCCTAAAAATGACTTGGAATTGTTACCTTATACTAATGCCTTGATTCCTGTTTTTCTAAGACACAGCAGGTCTGTCTTTCTCCTCAGTAAACGCTCCTTTAACATTGTTCTGATAACATAACTGAAAATTAGACTCAGTACCTGCAAGTTTATGTGCTGAACTGTTGAACTGTTGTATTGCTTCACATCCTGTCCTAAATTTTCTACACTAAAAAAAAAGGCTGCCAGTAGAAAAAGGTTTTGAAATATTTATTCATCTGTGTTTGTGTCTGGCTTGTACGAGAAGGCTGTTGTTATTATTGACAGTTTATGATATGTATTAGCTTTTGATGCTTTATACTTTGCTATATCCAACCCCTGAGGAAGACCCACTGTTTATTTTCGGGTTGTTTTACGTCTTGGTTGTGTTTTTCTGTGTTTTACCAGACATTCTTAACAGATGTCTGGTAGGATGTGTAGAGAGTGTTAATGCTTTTTGTGTCCACAGGTCCATTGGTGCTTTTCCAGTCTGGCCTGGTTATAATTTGATTAAATGTGCAATTAATGTAGATCTTTTCCAAGCTCGGTCAAGGAAGGCTTTGCCAAAATAATCACTGAACCAGATGCCTGCCTATTGCTCTAATTACACTTTTAGCTTTACCGTTTGTGTTTAGCTAGTCCATCTAAATCACTCAACTACGTTATTCTGCGAGTCGCATGCAAAAACATAATGATAAGTTACCAGATGAATGGAATAAAACTTGGGAAGTGTTGGACTACTGATCGGAAGGTCATGAGTTTGAATCACAGGACCACCAAGCTGCCACTCATGGGCCCCCAAGCAAGGCCCTTAACCCTCATTTATGCTCAGCTGCATAAATGAGATAAATGTAAGTCACTCTGAATAAGGGCATTTGCCAAAATGCTGTAAAAGTATAAAGGGCCTGGTGCATCATATCCCTTAGTGGTTTCCTTTTTCTTAAGCTATCGGTTGTTATGACCTCATCATTAGCCGTTCTAACTAGTTGTTGCCACGCTAATAACATAATGTCACAGAGAAAGAAGCCTTTATTTGTCACATTTACATTAGAGCACAGTGAAATACTTTTCTTCACACATCTCAGCTTAGGAATCTGAGGTCAGAGGGCCCAACAGTCGTACTGGGGCTTAAACCACTAACCTTCTCATCAACAAACAATCCAGAACCTTGGGTGGTGTAACTAGCATTGTACAATAAAAAGGAGGTCTTGTAACTAAAATGAAACATTCTTTAGGGAGATTTGGCATTTGCATATAAAACTCACCAGTGTATATATTTATTCTTTCATACGAGCTGAAGGAGAAGTGTGCTTTTTTACACAGGTCACGTGCTCTCTGTTGTCTTCATCTGTTGTCTTTAGTTTTTTTTGCATCACTGGAGACGACCACGTTGAAAGCTCTCAATGAAAATGATTGATCTCCGTTCACTTGTCTGTGTGTGTCATATGTGTAAATATAGCAAAATACAACATTTTCTGCTAAAAAGTTCTTACTAGTCGAATAGAGTGTGTTAAATAAGGGAAATGCTTACCTCTGCAATTTTGTGCAGCTCCAGCCTGGATTATAGCACAAAACTTACTCATAATATTGTTGGCTTTTAAACTGATGTTTTATACTTCCAGGCATATGCTCGATTTGCTGGAACCCCACTGAAAGTTCACAAGATCTCCAACCCCTGGAGGAGTCCTACAGGTAGTTAGACATTATTACATTATTAATGTAAACCTTTGCTTTCAGCCTGAACAGGTTACCACTAATTGCAGAAAGTGACTAAACCACTCATTTTTGAAGACTGATCTGTACTGGATCAGAGGTTGACCATGGAGAAATAAACAAATAGCAGCAAAAGGATTGAGAAATTATATCCTATATGCTCACTGTTTACTGAACGACACAGGCTTTATGTTCTTCCTCAGCGTTACTCTTCTGCCAGGATAAGTATAAGCAGCATTAGTGATATCAACTGTCCTCAATCCTGTTGGAGGTCTTGACACCAGGTCATTCCATAATTAGATATGGTTCAACCATATGATGAGTTCAACTTCTCTTATCTTTGTTGTGTAACAGCTTTTTTTGTGTAACATGGACCACATCGTCAAAATCACTCACTCACTCACTCAAAACATATTTTATACACAGTAGCCGTAATATAATGTGTGGAGAATATTGTAGCAGGTGTATTCACAGTCCGATGTGTGTGCTGTGACTCTATGCTCCCAGGTTCACTCCCTGCTCTGAAGACCAAAGAGGACGGGAGCTTCTCTCAACCCGGCAAGATTATCATCCAGCTCAGGAAACAGGTAACCCACTGTTCGTGACCCATAAGCCATAGCTCTTGGCCCATTTTTGCTTTTAAAGAAAAGCTGTACATTGTGGATTGTGGACAGTAACTATATCAGTAAAAAGTCTTCTCTATTCCTATTGAATCCATTATAGTGCAATATTTGCTTGACTTCCTGACATTTGGCACATACTATGACTACTACACACATACTAAGGCACACATCTGATTGGTCAGTGGGTAATTTTTTTTTATAGCAGCACAGCTCTAACAGTAGATCTGGCTGAATATCAAGCAACATATTTAGATTCATTTAATTGATTAAATAAATGATTATATCGTATGATGGACAGGCAATAATGATCTAAGGATAATAACAGGTTATAACAAATAACTTGATATTGTGAAGGTTTAAGATGTAGGAGAGTCTTTTTGCACTTTTGAGTGCATTTTGTTTTAAGTGCAGCTTTTGTGCTACATTTCTGGTTTACAAACTTACAAAGTAAAAGAGAAAAAGACAAGCTACTGTGGGAATGATTTGTAGATGTGATACTGCAAGGAAGTAATGTCTCTTATGGACATTTCACAACATTAAATGTAACTTCAAATGTTCAAAAATATGTGATGTCATTCATCGTTATATGAATTGTAATTGTTGCCAAGTTGCTGTGATATATTTTGTGTTATTTCTGTGTAAGTTGCTGTGATATATTTTGTGTTATTTCTCACATCGCCTTTCTTACCTCTTTGCTTTAGATTATATTATGATGACACTGAAGATATCTCAGTATGGTCCTCCTGAATGCCTGCTAATGTGCAAGACAATTGTGGCATTTATTTCAGAAATACAACGCGGACTACGATCTGTCAGCAAAAGAAGGGGCCGATACACTCGCTTTTATCTCACTGTTGGAAGAAAAGCTGATGCCTGCTCTGGTAAGATTCACATGAGGAGTACAGAAACTAGTCTGCAGAGATACATGAACCAGTCGTGTTGTTAATGAGAACAAAACGATGCAAATGATAAGAAAGGTGGACTGAAAGGATGAGAAAGGAGCCTGGTGTTCCCTCGACGTTCCCTCAATGTTGAAAGGGGCCAGTATTATATAAAAATATCTTCTTAATTACTTCTCATTATATGCAGTTTGGCTTAACAAGCTTTCTCTCCTGCTATGCTTTTCCTACGATTCATTAGTAGGTAAACACTACTGGGTTATTATCTCTGGTATTTAATAGCTGCTGTATAACAATTCCAGTTGGAGCCAGTGGGGCTTTAACTCTTCCATCACCCAAAGAACTGTTATTAAGGGAATTTTATAGAAACATTGTGTTAATAACCATGTTGATAATGGTATTACTATACTATTAATATGTCACGATTTCACACGAATGATTTTCACTCACACATTTCTGTACATATTTCATTTTCTCCTGTCTGTTCCACTTTTGTCTATTGTGTACACGCCTGCAGATTTATGCTCTGTGGGTTGATCCTAAGAATTATGCTGATGTGACACGTCGCTGGTATGCAGAGAACATCTCCTTTCCACTGAACTTTTTCCTGCCGGGCCGCATACAGTGCCAGCAGCTGGAGAGACTGCGACTCATGCTGGGAAACAACACTCTGGAGGCCGGCGAGGAGGCTGAGGAAGAGGTGCACAGGCATGGAATTATGGGTTGGAAAGGGAGAGTTTGGTGCTGAGACTTTGAGAGTGGGAATGTGTATTGTAGCAATCTAAAGCCCAGGTGTCCATACTTGCAGCTGGGGATCGACCCTGCGGCCAAGTTTGTTTCCACGGCTAATATAATAACATAATCCAACCAAACAGGATCTTGATGATCATCAGAATATTACAGGCAGAGGTGTTGAGAGACGTACTGCTGCTCTGCGTACCACAGACTCTTTCTACACACACACACACACACACACACACACGTTTTTAGACACCTGCAAGTTTGATTTATTTAATCATGATGTCACAGACATAGTAATTGTGTTTTTTCCCTGCAAAGAAAAAACCTCCTTCTTTATTTTTGTCTTTGAAGCTATACAGTGATGCTCTGGAGTGCATGAACCTCCTCTCTCAGCGCCTCGGCTCAAACAGATTTTTCTTTGGGGACTCGTAAGTTACTCAACACACAAAGGCTTAAATTAGGCCTTTTCAAAATGGATTTAACAAGCTTCCCTCCTTCTTTGTCACACAGCACTAGTTCCTAAAGTGATGACTACTTTATTTGTAAGCCAGTAAATCTGTTAAATAGTACAGATTTATAATCAGCTTCGTCCAAGGAGTAACTGATACAAATGTAATTGCAGACCTAATTTAAAGATGATTATATATGAGTTCTAGCAAACTTGTAAGATATGAGTAGGAAGGGGTTATGGAAGCTCTAAAAGCTCAGAGGTTGTAAAAGACATCAGAGGCAGATATAAATTCGTAAAAGTTATTAGACAATATTTGTCACATACAGAAAACGGAATGCAGGCTTTTGAACTGAACTTTTTCTGTATATTTATTTCTTTTTGCCAATGCCGGAGTCTTATTGGATTAAATTGCATTTCTCTGACTTCTGCAGATTATATTCAAAGTTTTGCATATAAATCTATTTTGTGGATTTGTGTCAAATGTATTTGCTAAATTTAAGAAATAGCTCTTCTGCACATATGGACTTTGATTCTGGTGACTGAGATAACACTGTTATGTTTATGGAACCAGATTGAGAGAACTTTAGCTTTGACATCGATCATACTTTATAAAGTGGAAAGTGGTCATTAGAAGGTGGTAAATTGTTGCCATGAAGGGGTTCACATGTTCAGCAACATTCAATTCAAGCAGTTGATTGGTATAAAAATTCCCCTCATCATTACACCACTTCACCATCTTCTCAAGCTTTTCTGTTCACCAAAGTTGTACACAGAGGTTTTCTTATTTATTGAAGCCTTCTCTCACCAACGAGATGTTTCAGTCAGTCTGTCTGTCTGTCTCACTGAATACTTTTCTTTACTGCACCATTCTAAGTAGACTGATGTGCATGAAAACTACTTGAATCAGTGCTGCAATGCTGCCACATGATAGTCTGATTAGATAATTGCATGAATGAGTATGTGAGCAGGTGTTCCTAATAAAGTGCTTACTGAGGGCTACTGTAGAATTGCTTTGATCATTAAGCTATAGAAATTCCTTCTAGTTGTGAAGAGCAGGCTATAAAGTGCTCACATTGAGATCTACCCTCCAGGCCCTCCTCCCTTGATGCCTATGTGTTCGGTCACTTGGCACCTCTACTGAAGATCATTCTGCCCTGCAACAGACTACAGCAGCAACTGAAGGCTCTGGACAACCTGCCCAAATTCTGCTCTAACATCCTCTCCCTGTACTTCCCTGATGAGAATAGAGGTGAGTTACCAGTTGCTATTAAAGAGAATACTGTTTGCTGCACACGAACCAAGTGTCCTGCCTCTGTATGACATACAATGTTTATAAATTATTTGTTGTTTAAGCTTGAGGTGAAATGCTGTTTTTGTGGTACAGTATGCTGTACGGTTTGACCACGAGTCAGCTCAGGACAAAGCGATTACTGAAAACAAATAAATAAACTTGATTTAATTCTTTATTTATTTGTCAACAGAAGGAATTGGTCAGCCGGCATCCAAGATGCCTGAAGGGAGTGACAATGACCACGAGCCTTACAAGAGACACAAGCAGCTGCTGTCCGTCCTGGTCGCTGTAGCAGCCATGCTGGGTTACGCTCTCCTCACCGGCATTGTTGCTATTGAGCATGTTAAAGAGGAGAGGACAACAGGAAACTCCTCCATTGAACTTCAGGATGAAGAGGATGCGTGATGGAGGGAGAAATGGGAAATATAAGAGGACACTTTATTTTTCTGGTGGACAGGAATTTTCACTGCAGCTTCTTACTATGAGGAAGTTTAAGATTATCACGTGTCTTTTTCTAATCAGAGAAATATGAATAGGATTTGGGCTTTGCTTTTTTCCCCCCTGCATATATGACAATCCATGACTTTTTCCAGTTCATCCTATTCTAGATACTACATTAGTAACATTAGCTTTTCATTGCACTAAATGTGAAATTTATTATTAAAGTTACTATGTTCTGTGATCAGTGCTATCAGTGCAGTATCTTTTATTTGACATTGGGTTCATTAGTATATGTTTTGGTCAAATTCCATTGGTGGACCAATTAAAGTATCACAGCTCGATAAATAATCTCTGTTCCTAGCACCTAGATGACAAGATTGTTAGCCTTGCTGCCTTGTTCACTGAGACACACGTTTCTGCTGACTGTTGCAATTTTCACACTAGTAATAATGTTAGTAACAAAGTGCTTAGGTAACTGATTAATTATTTATTTTGTTTTATTTTTAGGTTTGTTCCAAAAGCTTTTAAAACACTGTAAGTAACATTTGAAACAGGAGCTTTAATAAAGTGTTATTTGCCTTGTTGCAAAGTGCTTTATAAAATGTTCTTTTGTATTTAAAAAGTGGCATCTACATTTATGGTGTATAATTTATTTAATATGATTAGTCCAAATACATTCACCCGTGTGAGTGTGTGTGTGAGTGTGTGTGTGAGTGTGTGTGTGTGAGTGTGTGTGTGAGTGTGTGTGTGAGTGTGTGTGTGAGTGTGTGTGTGAGTGTGTGTGTGAGTGTGTGTGTGAGTGTGTGTGTGAGTGTGTGTGCGCACTTGCATGTGTATACTTGCTTGCAAGATGAGAGTTTGTAGTAGTGTTGAAAGGAAGTAATTTGTCTGGGGTCTATAAGTCATTGTTTGGTATTCAAACCTTTCCTCCTCCAGCAGTTATCTTTCTGTCTTGTTTATCTAACATCCATCACAGTTTTGTTCATGCAGGTCCTTACCTCCATTTCATTTTAATTCACATTCAGCATTCAATTTCGGTGACTTCATGGGGTAGGTGTCTACAAAAAAAGATCATCCATTTTTAAGTTTAACAAACTTAATTAAGGACAAACAATTGATGAACATCTTTGAATGCAGCTGATTTGTTTGTGGCGGAATAAACAAACTGATTATAATAGAAATGGACAGACTTTAAATCATTTAGTATAATCCACTCAGTACCGAAGATGAAAACTAAATTAGATCTGTCATTAGATTTGATTACAGAAATCCAGATATAGGTTTATCTAAACTTACAGATGCCTTTGAAGGTTTGCCTGCAAAGTACAGGCATTGAATTTCAAGTCCTCAGACTATTACTAGAATCATGGTTGTTTTTCAGGCAGCTTGATTCATTGAAACTAGTAGCACTGTTAACTAAACATGTGGTAGAAATGATTAAGCTTGCTAATCAGATTCACCCAGGTCACCTTGTGAGGTACCAGCTGCTGTTGAGGATGTTAGGATTGATAACAGCATCCATAGAACAAATCCTTCTGGGCTCAATAGAGCTATTATCCTTCAGTAGTGGCTTATCAGACTATGACCTCATACACCACAAACAAATGTTAGTTGTCTTAATGAGAGTGACTCAGGCTCTAGCTTGCTACAGATGCAAGTGTTTCCTACTGAAAGTGTCATTGATGATGAGTGCTGCACCAGTGATCTATACAGTAAAATCAGAACACATCAGCTATGCAGAGATTGATGTTGGTCCATTTGGACCTAAAGTTATTTTCCCTGGGATATTTTCATGTTGGTTTGCTCGGACAATGTTACACTGACTGTTAGGTTGGCTTAAGGCTTAGAGTTATACTATACACTAATGCTAATACAGTATACTATATATTGGAATATCCTATCTACAGGGTGTATCAAATGTCTTCATACAGTATATAGGGGACATTAACACTTTTTAGTAAATTGCTTTGTAATTTTATTTAAGTCATTTGAACACCCAGTATGTGTTGTGTATGGCAATGGGACAGTGGACACTTGATATCAAGTTTTTGATAAATGATTTTTGACAAGCTTTGGCTTTTTCTTTAGCTCATCAAATCGTCTTAGTGTTTTGTGCAATACTGCAAGCTATTATCTCAGGAGAATTTAGAGTACACTTTGAATTTGCAACACAATAAAAAAAACCCTCAGCATTCTAGTTCCTTTTAATTTTTATATTTCTCTTTCTCTTTGTAAAGGTCAGTAAACATCTAGGGGCTGAGGGCTGTCTCTCCACTGCACCCTATGGACACACAGCTGTGTATTACAGCACAGCCCAGGAATCCCACCTTGGCTCCTGTTCACTCCAGGTTTTTTGTTTTTCTTTGGCGTGTGTGTGTGTGTGTGTGTGTGTGTGTGTGTGTGTGTGTGTGTGTGTGTGTGTGTGTGTGTGTGTGGGCGGGCGGGGGGGGGGGGTGTTTGGGGGTGGCACCGTATAAAAAAATATATATATTGTGCAGCTTTCTTCTGTATGAGATTCCAATTAAGATAGAACAGGAACGACGAAGTTTAATGTCTTAACAAGTATGTCATGAATGTATCTGCTTTTAGTTTAGCTCAGGAACTAAAAAGTGTGAGTCATCCTTTTTAGACAACTGCTAAGCATTCTAACATTTTTCTGGAAACGCTGGATTTTTTTCTCTCTGAAAGAGAATGATTTTAACAAGCCACCCATTCCATAGAGGCAGGTTATTCATGTTTAGCATGCCTTTTTAGAACACACTTTCAAATTGTGTAATGATGATTGAAATGGGCACGAACCAGCCATTCATTTCCAAATCTCCTGCTTTCAAGGTCCAGCAATAATGAAGCATGAGCGGAAATATTTCCTTGGCACAGACTGTTAAAAGCCGTTGCTGAGGCAACACAGTAGCAATCAAAAATAAACACTTTCTTAGTGCATGGGAGGGAGATGTCAAGCCTGCCCTCACTAAAACCTGGCAAAAAAGTTTTAGTTTAAAACTTCAAGCTCTATTAATCCCATTTTTATTAATATTACTATTCATAGTATAATGTCTTTATTAAACACATCTTAGAATGAATACCTATCAATCTAAGAGCATCATTATATTTAACACTACAGTGAATTTAGAGGATGTGTGTTTATAAAGACTCTTAAAGGACACTGAGGTCATATCAGGGGTTAAGTGTTTGCCTGAAGCGGTCAACAGCCAGGTCTCAGGTTTCAACTGTGCATTTAATTTTTCTACACAGTGATTTTCTGATGTTTGTGACTGGACTATTGAATTTAGTCCAATCACAAATGATCACAGGAGTGATTTATCCTGGTGATGAATGGAAAGAGCCTTGGCTCAACAGAACATGTGTATAATCATTATGTGTGCAACCTCAACATCTGTTTCTCTCTTTTGTTTCTTCTACTATTTGTTTGCACACTGTAGAAATCCAGAAAAGGATTTTTCTGTGCATTCTTGATACACTTTTGTCAGCTTTCTTCCAGTCACTGCACTTATTACTGCTGCTGAGATTCTATGTTAATGTCTTTACTTTTTCCAACTATGTTTTTACAAAAATATGACTTTAACTTCAATAAGGTCACTTTGCTTCCCCATAATAAGAAACAAAAATGATAGCATTTATAGTATAAGGGAAGTCGTGGCCTAAAGGTTAGAGAGTTTGACTCGTAACCCTAAGGTTGTGGGTTTGCATCTCGGGCCAGCCATGACTGAGGTGCCCTTGAGCAAGGCACCAAACCCCCCCAACTGCTCCCCGGGCACCGCAGCATAAATGGCTGCCCACTGTTCCAGGTGTGTGTTTGTGTGTGTTCACTGCTGTGTGTGTGCACTTTGGATGGGTTATTACGCAGAGAACTACTGTAATTCTGAGTATGGGTCACCATACTTAGCCAGCCGTACTGTATGTCACGTCACTTTCATACACGTCTACTCTTGTTTGTTATTTTACATCTGACTAGCTGTATTACATTTTTCAATTAACCAAAACTTTTAAATGTAATCCATTTAATTAAATCAGTAGATTTAAAAGCTATTACACTCATATTTTTCAGGTCTTTTTAGCTTCCCTTAGCTTGACATAATCTAATGTAATTTGTATGCATGTTTAGCCCATCATTTAATTATTACAATATCTGGTTTAATTTAACTTTAGATCACACCCTGTATCCTCATCTGATGAGAGTACAGAATAATCAGAAAGCATTTTAATAACTTTAACTTTCTTTAAAATATAATGTCACTATTTTAACCTTTTGACTGTCAAAGGTGCAGTTTATAGGCTGACTACATTTATATAGGGACATTTATTTCTGCATTGTTAAAATAACCGATCTAATAACATGTGGACATGTGACCATTACATACACATTTGCTTGTTGAACATCACCTTTCATAACCATAGGCATGGATATTTATTAACCTGGGCAGTGGTTAAGGGTTACTGATCAGTAGGTCAAGGCTTCATGCCCTA